>NW_004949097.1:15361436-15363560 GCF_000317375.1 Microtus ochrogaster | reverse complement strand
GGAATTGAACTCAGGACCTTTGGAAGAGCAGGCAATGCTCTTAACCACTGAGCCATCTCTCCAGCCCCTGGAATCCCTACTTTATAGATGTGTATGTTTTTTATCTTTTTGCGGTGGTGCTTATTGAACCCAAGATCACACAGGTGAGACATACCCCAAGCTGCATCCTTAGGATCCATCATTTTCTTTGCCCTTAATTAAGGAGTTTGCTTTTAGGAATAACGAGTTACTTGCTGAGTTGCGTTTTAGGCATTGGTGCGAGACTCTACTCAGGAGCTCACAAGCTAGTTGGAGACAGGTTATGAGTTCTGTAGGGAGCAGCCTACAAGTGTGCTGGGATCGATAGATGGGATGGTCACTTTCTAAGGGCGGCCAAGCAGAGGGCAGGAGCAGAGGGTACAGCAGGTTGAGAAATGCTTCATCCGTTCAGCCCACCAGCTGGGGTCTGAGGGATTAGTGGGTCAGAGACCAGGAATCTCAAGTCTTGGCATTGTATGAGTGTTCATAAACCATAGGATTTAAGTAAGAAACACAACAGTTTATGTTCAGAAGGCTTCACAGATACAAAGCAGATAGACCCACGAAGTCATTGAGAAACAACTCCTCTTATTTGTTAGAAACTTGGAGCCCAAAGAGGAACAGTGATGGGGTATGATTTGTGAGGGAAGTTGCATGGGAATGCATCTGCATTTGCCTTGATGTTTTAGCTTGCCAAATTAACATCGGTTAAATCAGCAAAGAAGTCAATGTTTCAAAGTTCCTTAAAATGGCCAGCGGTTGCAAAACAAGAGTTCCGAAATGTGTACAGTGGCCACAGTTTTAATAAGAAGCATTAGTCTAAGTGTGCAGGTTGTTTTCTGTGTGTATAACAGATTTGAAGAATTGCGGGGTGATGGTGGTGCAGGCCTTTAATCCCAACACTTGGGATGCAGAGGCAGGTGGATCTCTGAGTTTGAGGCCAATTTAGTCTACAGAGCAAGTTCCAGGATAGCTAAAAACCCAACAAAAACAAAAACCCAACCCAGCAAAAAACAAAACTAAAAAACTGAAGTCAGTTTTTATGATTATAATTAACTATAGATGTTTATTTTTGATTTGATCTTTTACTTTTCAAAAAGCTATAAACCTAAATTATTTTAATAACATATATATTGAAATTATAGAAGACTGAGTTAAATTCATATTAAAATTCCCCCCATAAAAACTACTGTTAAGCTGCACATGGTGGTGCACTCTTTTAATTCCATCACCAAGGAGGCAGAGGCAGGTGGGTCTCTGTGAGTTCGAGACCAGCCTGGTCTATGGAGTGAGTTCCAGGACAGCCAGGGCTAAACAGTGAACTCTGTCTCAAAAAAACAAAAAACAAACAAACAAACAAACAAACAAAAAACCCAAAAAACCCAAAAGACCAAACAAACTGCTGTTAAAAACACATCTTTTTTCAAGTCAAGACTTTTTTGAGATCAAGTCTCACTGTATAGCTCTGATTGGTCTGGAACTTGCTAGATATATCTAACTGGTCTTAAACTCAAAGAGATCCACCTGCCTCTGCCTCCAAGTGCTGGGATTAAAGTCATGTGCTGCTGAACTCAACAGGAAGATTTACTCTTTTTTTTCTTTTTTTTTTTTTTTGGAAGATTTACTCTTAATTGTATGTATAACTAAGAATGCATATGCATAAATAATGTGTATGGGTGTGTATGAACACGTGAGCACAGGCTGCGGAGGCCAGAGTCATCAGATCTCCTGGAGCTTGAGTTACAGGCAGTTATGGGCGGCCTAGCGTGGGTATTGGAAACTGAACTCAGGGCAAGGGCACCAAGCACTCTTAATGGGTGAGCCATCTCTCCAGTTCTCATATCTGTTTATTTTCAGACAGGATCTCATGTAACTCAGGCTAACAAATTTGTTTTTATTTAATTTTAATTTAAGTTTATTTTTTTAAATTCTGTGGATGTATATGGGTCTAACTGAAATATATCTCTATATATCTAGAAAATCTAACTAACATGACTACAAGCTTGACTATTATTGATGACTATCCATTAACAACCTATATTTCCCCCATAAATTATACATTACATTTTAAATGAACTACACAATCACAATACCTTAATCAAGATC
>NW_004949097.1:15358211-15361336 GCF_000317375.1 Microtus ochrogaster | reverse complement strand
AATGAACTACACAATCACAATACCTTAATCAAGATCAGAAATACATATACATATAACAAAATTGACCGTAAAATCCATACCAATGCAAATTATTCATATCTATATCATATCCCCCTTTAAATGTAAAAGAACATTTATAAACAATATTTGGGAATATGGGCATAGTTATTTTTTCCAAACTTCTTTCTGTTGTACAGGGGCGCTGTTAATCAGGTCTTTTATGGTATAACCTGTGTGCTAGATTCATCTCAGTCAGCAGTTGAGCGAAGTAATTTTTTGAGGGTGTTTATAGCAACCTTTTAGGAGGGCATGGTCTGTCATACCATATTGGGGTAGAAGCAATCCACAGGGTCTCATCCTCTGTGAAAACAAAAGAAGACCCTCTCCAAAGCATCATATCCTTAGACCCAAATTTTGAAGTCATAATACCTTTATGATATCCATTTTGGTTTTGCTTGGCAGCCCATATAATGAAATGTCTCTCTGTATTTAGCTCCTTTACAGTCAAAAATTTTAAAGGAAACACAATGTACATAATCTAGACTTTCTGTGAAATTTTTATTTTTACGTGGCTTATTTTTTTTAAATTTTTAAATTTTTTTGTTTAAACAGAAAAAGGGGAAATGATGGAGGAGAGTCATCTGTTTTGTGTTGATTTCATTGGTTAAATAAAGAAACTGCTGTGGCCCTTTAATAGGACAGAAAATTAGGTAGGCGGAGTAGACAGAACAGAATGCTGGGAGAAAGAAGCTGAGTCAGACAGTCGCCATGATTCTCCCACTCCAAAAAGATGCAGGTTAAGATCTTTCCTGGTAAGCCAGCTCGTGGTGCTACACAGAATATTAGAAATGGGTTAGATCAATATGTAAGAGCAAGCCAATAAGAGGTTATAACTAATGGGCCAGGCAGTGTTTAAAAGAATACAGTTTCTGTGTAATTATTTCGGGTGTAAAGCTAGCTGGGTGGCGGGACACAGCCCCGCCGCTCCTATTACAACAGTATGGGTATATGTAGATGCCCGTGAAGGCCAGAGTCACCAGAACCCATGGAGTTGGAGTTACAGGCCCCTGTGAGCGACTTGATGCGGGTGCTGGGAACTGAACTTGGATCCTCTGAAAGAGCGGTAGCTGCTCTTACTTCTGAGCTCTCTCACCAAAGCTGTTTTTAAACATTTTTATTTACGTGTATGCCATGTGTGTGTGTTCTGAGAAGGCCAGAAGAAGGTCGTGGCTACCCTGGAGTTGGAGTTAGGGATGTTTGTGAACCACCTGATGTGGGTATTGGTGACTGAGCTTGGGTCCTCTGGAAGTTAAGAGCAAGTGCTCTTAACTGCTGTGCCATCCCTCCAGTCTCCCATACCTGCTTTTAAGAAACTGCTTAAAATTTTTTTGTAGTTTCAATTATGAATTAAAAGGAATGTATCCTTTTAATTGATTGATTGATTGATCGATTGAGATAGAGTAGCCCTCCCTGGTCTGGAACTTGTTTGTAGATCAGGCTGCACTATAAACGACAGAGATCCACCTGCTTCGGCCCCATGAGTGCCAGGATTAAAGTGTATACTCCCGCACCTAGTTGGAAAAGTCATTTAAAAAAAATTGAGTGGGGACTGGAGAGATAGATTAGCAATTAAGAGCTGTTGCAGGATATTTGATTACGCTGTGAACCCTGAGATTATGATATTTACTGGAAAAACCTGTTTTCTAGTTGTGGTGTGGCTCAGCCCTAGCACACACCTTTAATCCAAGAAATTTTCTGCTTGAATACTGTGAACAGGATTAAATAAAGTCAACCATAGGTCAAGAGACAGAGCAAGCAACCAGTTGACAGAAAGTAAATATAGGATATGAGTATTAAGAAAAAACCGTAGAGATTAGGAGGGAGTTGGGAGGACAGAGAGACTCACAGGAAGTAGGAGGAGGGACATTCCCTTTAAAGAGGTATTTTGAGATGGAGTAAAATGAGAGGCTTCTGGGACTTTGGCTGAGGAGGAAGGTCACCTGGGCGCGTTTTCTGTGCTAGAAAACTTTGACCCTAGCATCTGCCTCCCGAGTCCTTGTTAAAATTGAATGATTGACATTTGTTAAAAACAACACTGGATGCTTTTCCAGAGGACCTGAGTTCAATTCCCAGCACCTGCACGTTGGCCCACAACCATTTATATCTCCAGTTCCAGGGAATCTGACTCCCTCTTCTGACCTCTGTGGAGACCAGGCACATACATGGTGCACAGACATATATGCAAGCAAAGAACTTATACACATAAAAATAGATTTAAAATAATTTTTGAGTGGGCTGGCAGCAAGATGGCTTAGTGGGTAAAAGTGCTTGCCCTCCAAAACTGATGCCCAGAGGTTGATCCCTAGAGGTCATATAAAGATAGTTGGAGAGAATAGAGGCCACGGGTTATCTTCTAACCTCAGCATGGATGGGCGTGCACACGCGCGCACACACACACACACACACACAGAATGAATATATATGTATACATATATACATACATATATATATATGTATATATATGTATGTATACATGTATATATTTGAGAAAAATGGAGCGGCTGTACTAGCCTAGCTGTGTTTCAAAGGGTGATATTGCCTGCATAGGCTTTAGAAGCCTTCAAACTGAATGGACCCTGTGGAGTGTTCAAGGTCTGGTTTCTCTTCTTGAGAATTTTTGAGGCTTCTAGCAATGTCAGTGGGCAGGTCAAGCAGAACTCCAGGAATGTGCAGAGCTGTGGGATGGTTCGATACTAGACATCTATGCAAAAATATGGTCAGAAGGAATGGGGTTCTGTGTTGTTGTGCCCATGGCCAGACCTGGAAGCAGATCAGATTAAACAACCTACGGATGAAATGGCCCAGGCAGCAGACTGAATAGGAAGTTGTTAGCATGGACTCTTGAGGCATTGTGATATTGACGGTGCCTGGGAATGCCGGTCCTCTGTGTTGTCCGTGTTTCACTGTCCCTGTGAACCAGCCTCTCTCTAGCACGTGGAATCACTGTCCCTCTGGACCAGCCTCTCTCTCTAGCACGTGGAATCCACTGTCCCTCTGGACCAGCCTCTCTCTATAGCACGTGGAATCACTGTCCTCCTCTGGACCAGCCTCTCTATAGCACGTGG
>NW_004949097.1:15356035-15358111 GCF_000317375.1 Microtus ochrogaster | reverse complement strand
CCTCTCTCTATAGCACGTGGAATCACTGTCCTCCTCTGGACCAGCCTCTCTATAGCACGTGGAATCCACTGTCCCTCTGGACCAGCCTCTCTCTAGCACGTGGAATCCACTGTCCCTCTGGACCAGCCTCTCTCTATAGCATGTGGAATTGCTGTCCTCCTCTGGACCAGCCTCTCTCTATATCCCGTGGAATCACTGTCCCTCTGGACCAGCCTCTCTCTATATCCCGTGGAATCCACTGTCCCTGTGAACCAGCCCCTCTCTCTAGCAGGTGGAATCCACTGTCCCTGTGAACCAGCCTCTCTCTCTAGCACGTGGAATCCACTGTCCCTCTGGACCAGCCTCTCTCTATATCCCGTGGAATCCACTGTCCCTCTGGACCAGCCTCTCTCTATAGCGCGTGGAATTCACTATTAATGTGTTTTATCTTTTTCTCCTGTGCTGGGGCTTCTGGTTTCTGAAGATGACATTTTGTTTTGTTTTCTGTTTGTCAAAAATACATATCAAGAAAATTAAATCCCAGATAATCTGTGGTGAGTAGGTTATATTAGTTGCTTTTCTTCTTCTAGCAACACAATACCTGATACAAGAAACTTAAGGGAGGAAGGGTTTATTGAGGGTATAGTCCATCATGAGGGGGAAGGCCTGGCATTCAGAGCTTGTAACAGTTGGTCACATTTAGTCCACAGTAAGGAAGCAGCGAGAGATAAATGCTGGTGTCAAGCTGGCTTGCTGCTTTTTCAGTCCAGGACCCCAGTCCATGTAAGGAGTCTCTTCCCAACTCAATGAACTCAACTACAGGTTTCTTCAGATATGTCCAGAGGCTTGTCTGTGAGGCCGATTCTGTCATGAAGACCATCAGTATTGACTCCCACAGAGGTCCAATAAAGGGTTGAGATTGTAAATCCATTAGTAACTCTTAGAGTTGATCAATAAACAGTGAAATATCTCCTTTCAGAGGATAAAGGGTGTAAGAAATTTGTAGAAGAAATGAATGGTCAACAGAAAGTAACAGAGGAAGTATCTTTTAAAATAGTACTAAGATTTTAAAGTTTCAAGGGTTCCTGAGGTAGATGAATGAACACACCTGTGCAGGTGTTAAAGGGTTACCTAGACTGTGGAGAACATCATAAAAGGATTCACATTTTTGTTATAAGAAATTTTTCCTCTTTAAAGTATTTTCACAACCTTCATTTTACCTCAGAATTTCTCTAATTGTTTACAGTTTTTCTTTCATTTGGACAGTAATGTATTCTGTAATGGTGCTAATAGCTATTCTGAGTACCCTATTTTTACAAACATTTCTTTGTAATTTCAGTCCTACAAGATTATTAATTTTGCCCCCAGCTTGCTTCGGATCATAGTCTCCGACCATGTGGAGTTCCCAGTGCGTCAGGCAGGTAAGTTGCCTTTTCAAGTCAATGAGAGTTCCACTTTAAATCTGAATAGTTAAATGTACTGTACAAGACCTGCAAAAGAAAACATTTACTTAATAATAAAAACAACCTTCCAAAAAAGAAAAAAGACTGGTGCAAGATCATGACAGTCAAAATTCCAACCCAGATGCAGGGATGATCCTTAAAGCCCTCCCCTAGAGGAAGAGCTGCTAGCAGTTGGTTGCTGCTGAGGAGTCCCTCTTCTTTGGGGGTGTGGCTCTGTTAAGTTGCTCGTGCCTCAGTGGATGTCCACACACCATGCTCATAGGACATCACTTATTAGACTCAGGACTAATAATAACAACAGCAGAACATAAAGAGGACACGGAGATGGGAGGGTGATGCCATAGTGGTCCCTGGGGAGCTGAAGGGAAGTAGTGGTGGGCAGATATGCTCAGTATATGTTATCCGTGGTCGGATTGCTCAGTATACGTTATCCATGGTTGGATTGTTCAGTATACATTATCCATGGTTGGATTTTCAGTATACATTATCCATGGTTGGATTGTTCAGTATACATTACCCATGGTTAGATTGCTCAGTACACGTTATCCGTGGTCGGATTGCTCAGTACACGTTATCCGTGGTCGGATTGCTCAGTACACGTTATCCGTGGTCGGATTGCTCAGTACACGTTATC
>NW_004949097.1:15351925-15355665 GCF_000317375.1 Microtus ochrogaster | reverse complement strand
AGACAGGGTTTCTCTGTGGCTTTGGAGCCTGTCCTGGAACTAGCTCTGTAGACCAGGCTGGTCTTGAATTCACAGAGATCCGCCTGCCTCTGCCTCCCGAGTGCTGGGATTAAAGGCGTGCGCCACCATCGCCCGGCAACCCATATCTTTTAATCTATGTCCTTTTACATGGCTAGGTTACCTTTAACCATATCTTAACTATGTTCTTTTACTTGGCTAGGTTACCTTTAACCATATCTTAACTATGTCCTTTTACATGGCCAGGTTACCTTCACTCTGTACTGCCCGTGCTGCTTCCTCTGCATCTCCTGATGTCTCCGCCCTTCTTCTCAGTGTCCTCTGCCTAGAAAATTTGCCTACGTATTGTTCAGCTTTTTAATTAAACAGAGTGGCACATATTCACAGTGTACACTAAGATTATTCCACAACAGTTTCCCGATGTCAGTCTGAAAACATGTCTATGATTCCCAGGTCATTTCTGTGTCATCTAGGTATGTCCTCTTGCTTAATGTTGCTCTGACTCCATACAAAACTCTGAGTTCTTCCCATCTCCCCTTCCCGAGTTGGCTTGTTGTACCTGTAAGGTTTTCCATCTCTGATGGACATCGCATTCCGCATGGAAGGCTGTTTAGCCTTTGAGCTCCTTGAGATTGAGTTGAAGTGGTCTTTCTGATTTTCTTAAACTCAGCTGCCATCTACCTGAAGAACATGGTGACACAGTACTGGCCGGACAGGGAGCCTCCCCCAGGAGAAGCAATCTTTCCATTCAATATCCACGAGAACGACCGACAGCAGATACGTGACAACATTGTGGAGGGGATAATTCGATCTCCGGATCTGGTGAGGTAGGCCATGCCCTGTCTGTGATTTGAGGAGGCATTTGACCTCCTTGGTTGGAACTGACTCTTGGGTGTAATCTTCCGCTCTGTGTGTGTGTGTGTGTGTGTGTGTGAGAGAGAGAGAGAGAGAGAGAGAGAGAGAGAGAGAGAGAGAGAGAGAGACACGGACGGACGGACGGACGGACGGACGGACGGACAGACAGACAGACAGACAGGTCTCTTGTACCCCAGACTGGTCGCAAGTGTGCTTCGTCCTCCTGTCTCCATTCTCAAGTACTGGAATTACAGGTTACGATGGATATATGTGGAGTTGGAGCTTCATTCTGGGCAAGTTTTTACCAACTGAGCTACATCTCCAACCCAGGAAATAAGTTTTTAGTGCCATGTATTGGAGCTTAGCTGTGGAGTCAAGCATCTTGCAATCTTAAAATAGAAATAAATTTACGTCAGCATATGATCCAGTCATTAAGTTTTCTCTGAAATGGAGGGGAGGTCAACAGATACAACGATGGTGAGGCATAGGTTGTTTAATATCAGATATTAAGAGCAATCATGATGGAAACAGGAAAAGAAAGGAAACCTGAGGGAGGACAGGCGTTGAGTTGTGGTGTAGTTATTTTCTCAGCTAGGGAACACAGGTGTGTGTGCACTCAAGAAAACCTCCTTATTCTCACTGGTTGCCTACAGGTCAGTAGTGTTCCAGGAACCTCTCAAAACCGTTGTATGTTTATCTGTGAAGACGCTTGTTTCCTGGTCTCCAGAATCTCCCAGTGTTCCTACAGCAACACACGGGAGTAGCTTCTCCTGCCAGTCTTACACTTACCATGAGGCCCATCTCAAGGTGAAATCTTAAAAAAAGAGAAAAATTTTAGCTATGCTTTACTCCAGTGTTGTTTAAAGGAGCAGCTGCCGGTGGTGGACAGGGTTCCCTGTTTGTTCTGAGACAGTCCTGTGGCTTTGCTCTTCCGATGCCCCAAAGACCCCTGAAGACGCTTGTTCTTGTTGTTTGATTTTGTCTGAAAGTATTGAAGAGAAGTCTGATTTGGTACTATAAGGAAGACAGAATATGCTGCTTAAGTTTTTCTAGTTGTTGTGGATCTAAGTTACTGGATATTCAACTGAACATCATTTTTTTTTTCTTCAATTTGGAATCCCGGGACTGAGGGTGTAGCTCAGCTGGTGCAGGGCTCTCCTAGCATGAGGCGTTGGGCTCGTTCCTGGCGCTGCATACAATGGTGTGGTGCATGTGGTGCATGTGTGGATCCCAGCGCTGCGTACAGTGCTGTGGTGCATGTGGTGCATGTGTGGATCCCAGCGCTTGAGATGTAGCAGCAGGAGGGTCAAAAGTGTAAGGTCATCTTCGGCTACATATTGCATTGGATGTCAGTCTGGGCTACATAAAACCTTTTTACAAGTAAACAGCCCTCCAAAAACTACAGTTTGGAATGCAAATTTTGTCAGGTTAATTTTCTAATCAAATAGCCTCATGTAGACATACTTGGTAGCAGTGGTCATTTGTAGAAGGAGCACTTTTGTTTCCCTTTCGTTATCTTCTCAATATTAATCACAAATGAAATCCCACTGAAGAGGTGATGCCTGCACTAAGTGCTGTGGGACAGCATCTTGTCAAAGCGGAGGAGGTATTCCTCTCTTTCTGTTTTATTTCTTTGATTGATTTTTTTCCTCACTTATTTCTTTGGAGGTGGTTCCTAGATTTCCCCTTTGCAGAAATTCCCTAGCAAATCTATATTTGTTTTACTCAGAGTACAAAATTTAGCGTGTGTTTTCACTATGTTTATCCACTTGATAGGTATGTGTATGTGTATACATACACCTTGTACTTAGAGAGGTGCTCTACCAATGAGCCACACACCAGCCCTAGGCTTGCCCATTTGGTAGATATATGTGTATTTGTGTGTCTGCCTATCTGTCTATATTTGGGTGCCTGCCTGTCTGTCTGTCTTGTCTATCCATCATCTATATGTTTGCATATCTCTCTGTATATATTTATGTGTGTATATATGTATCACCTATCTCTGAGTGTGTATATATAATCTGTATCTTTTTATTCCTTTTCTCTGTGTGTCTCTGTCTCTCTGTTTGTCTTTCTCTGTGTGTGTATGCTATAGATCAGACCCAAGACCCTATACATGCCTCTCTTTCTGGATATGAAGATCCAAATATAAAATAAGTAACAATTTTTACAAAGTCAAGATAGATTTTTTGCATACTTTGATTTTTTGATAGTCTTTAAATTAATTAATTTTTAAAATTTTATTTATACTTTTATGTGTGAGTGCTCTCCTTGTATAACTGCCTGCCAGAAGAGGGTAGCAGATCCTATTATAGATGGTTGTGAGCCACCATGTGATTGCTGAGAATTGAACTTAGGACCTCTCAAAGAGCAGCCAGTGCTCTTAACCACTGAACCATCTCTCCAGCCCTTGAATTTATTTTTTTTTAAGTTCATTAAAAAATACCTTTAGGATAAGACAAAGGTTTCATATATTTGAGGAGTTCCCCAATTCTGTTTATTTTCAGTAGAGTGAGCCACTGAGGTTTTTAATATGATCACTTTTCCTTACACCCCACCACGTATACAGTAGTTTCTGTTTACAATATATACATTGTATCCCTTGTGATTACATCCGTCTAGATGCATCTAGATGAACATCTTAGGTATAAAGACACTCTGGTGTTCACACAAGTTTGAACTTACAAATGACACATTTCTCAGTGTTGTTCACGCTCAGTGGTGTCTGACTGTAGGTGAGTTACAGAACTTGATAACAGTTTGTCGTTCTTCCTCATGGTGTCTGACTGTAGGTGAGTTACAGAACTTGATAACAGATTGTCATTCTTCCTCAATGGTGTCTGACTGTAGGTGAGTTACAGAACTTG
>NW_004949097.1:15350035-15351825 GCF_000317375.1 Microtus ochrogaster | reverse complement strand
ACTGTAGGTGAGTTACAGAACTTGATAACAGATTGTCATTCTTCCTCAATGGTGTCTGACTGTAGGTGAGTTACAGAACTTGATAACAGATTGTCGTTCTTCCTCAATGGTGTCTGACTGTAGGTGAATAACAGGGAAAGGGAGTTACAGAACTTGATAACAGTTTGTCGTTCTTCCTCAGTGGTGTTTGACTGTAGGTGAGTTACAGAACTTGGTAATAGTATTGTAGTTCTTTCATGGACGATACTCCTGACTGCTTGCATGTGGATTTTCTCTCCCGCCTTACAGAGTCCAGTTAACCATGTGTCTCCGAGTCATCATTAAGCACGATTTTCCTGGTCATTGGCCTGCGGTGGTCGACAAGATGGACTACTACTTACGGTCACCCAACAGTGGGAACTGGCTTGGCAGTTTGCTGTGCTTGTATCAGCTGGTGAAGACCTATGAGTAAGTTCATCCTCCTGGCCCGAGGGAGCCGGTGTCCTGTGGACTCGGGCTCAGAGAGTGGCCGTCACTGTGGAGATGCCGAGTCAGCATGTGACTGTGTTCCCTTGCTGCTCTCAGGGTTTTTTTAGGATGAACATTGCTTTTGTATGTGCAATCCTGTAGTTTTCCTTTGCTTTGAGACAGGGTGTTACTTGGTAGCTCCAGCTGGCCTTGAACTCACAGCCATCCTCCTGCCTCAGCTTCTTGAGTGCTGACATTACCACCCAGGTAGTTTTCCTTCTTTAAGTTTTATAGGATTTCTGTTTAGAAAATATTTTAGATTGGCAGCAATAGAAGTGGTTAGTGAGCACCAGGCTTATGAAGTACATTCGCTCTCAACGTAGGATGATATGAGAACGTTTTCTCTGTTGTTTGCTGTACAGTATCATGTTTAAACTGGCAGATCAGTTTTTATTTTATAGAATGAATTATGGTTTGATATTAACTACTAGAAAACTTCCCATATAAAATTACTAGATAGTTGGACTTTTCTTTCTTTTCTTCTTTCTCTCTCTCTCTAATTAGCTGCCACCCAAGTCTTATACCTCACCCCAACTTTCATGGAAGTGTCCCGGTGAACTTTTACATTTTCTGTCTGATTTCTGTGTCTGAGGTCTATCTACAGCAGCTGCCAAAGAAAGTATGTTCTACTTCATGATATGCTCTCTCTCTCTTTCCCCACCTCTCTCTCTCCTTCCTCCTCTCTGTCCCTTCCTTTTTCACTGATGCACAGCAACCCAATCCAGGACCTTTCCACATTTCCAGCTCTTGGCGTTCTGAGACAGGTTTGCTTTATAAGTTCAGGCTGGCCTTGAAAATCGATATCCTTCTGACTTTACCTCCCAAGAACTGGGATCGCAGGTGTTCAGTTTGAGACTCTCAAACGAGTCCAAACCTTAAGAAGGATTTTGTGTCTGCCTGAACCAAGACCTTCTGCTTCCAACCTTATTGCAGCAACTACATAGAAAACTGAAGCTCGCGTTTTACATGGTTCTGGTTTTATGTGGTTCATCATTGTTTATAGCTCACTGGGAAGGAGAGATGTCACCACCTTCTTTATTCTGTCTCTTTCGCTCATGCAGATATAAGAAAGCAGAGGAAAGGGAGCCTCTCCTGGCAGCCATGCAGATATTTCTGCCTCGAATTCAGCAGCAAATCCTGCAGCTACTTCCCGATGCCTCCCATTACTCCGTGTCGCTGCAGAAACAGATCCTGAAGATCTTCTATGCGCTCGTTCAGGTCAGTTCTACTTCAGAAGATAAACATGGAGCCTTGTCATTATTTTTTTTTTTTTTTTTGGTTTT
>NW_004949097.1:15348521-15349935 GCF_000317375.1 Microtus ochrogaster | reverse complement strand
CTGTAGACCAGGCTGGTCTCGAACTCACAGAGATCCGCCTGCCTCTGCCTCCCGAGTGCTGGGATTAAAGGCGTGCGCCACCATCGCCCGGCCAAGCCTTGTCATTATTTAGAATCACACATGTTAAGGTTTATTTTTATTTCATGTGCATTAGTGTTTGCCTGCGTACATGTTTGTCTCAAGGTGCCAGATCCCCTGGATTGGAGTCACAGACAGTTGTGAGCTGCTGTGTGGGTGCTGGGAATTGAACCTGGGTTCTCTGGGAAAACAGTGCTTTTAACCACTAAGCCATCTCTCAAGCCCCAAGAATATATTTTTACCTTAGGAGAATCAGGCTCCCAGAAATTAACTCAGCCACGATCACTGAGTATCCAAGGTTCAGTCTGGTGTCTGTGGGCTGTTTTCTCAGAACCCAGGTGTTGCTTGAGCTTAAATTCAAGGTGCCTGTCTACAGGTCAGCTGTGGTTATAGGAGGAGGAGGACACAGACTTCTTCTTCGTGGGAAATCACATGGATTGATGCCTTCCTCTTCTTCAGCCAACTTTAAGCCAATACAGATTTAGCTACTTATTTTTGTGGGAGGGTCCCTGTAGGCTTTACATCAGGTGGGTCAAAACAATCATGGTGGGTAAGAATGAAACTCGGCTCAGCCCAGTTTTGGTAACCAATGATGGGCCAAGACTTCTTGGAGTCTGACCCAGATCATTTTACTTTTGTCATATTTAATCACAGCACATTTTGGAAAAAGTATTCAGATAACAACTCAGCCTCAGGAGTATGACAAAGCTTAAGACATGTTTACATTGAAGTTCTTAGCAAAGTACATATGACTTCATCCCCAAGATGGTTTCTTGTTGTCTTAGAAACAGTGCTCAGGATAAGGGTGTCTGAGGTCAACAAACACCTGCAGGAGTCATGATAACATAGAAGTCACTTAGGCTGTTGTAAAGTACAAATGACATCTTTCAAGGATGTTTCCTGGTTTAGAAGTAAAGCTCAAAGTTTCAGGGGGAAAAGTCTGGGATAAATAAAGTCTGGGGCCTATAGGCGGAGCCTGTCTCAGCAGGTAGCAAAGGATTGTCAGTTTGTAAACTGTATTTGCCTCCAGCATTCCAGGAAACGGCTAAGTATTTACTCCCTTTGGAGAGATCAGCTGTATTTCCAGGGCTTAGCTGGGTGCACAAGGCCTTTTTGCCCTCCACATATTTTCTCTGATTTAAACCAATCCTCTTTTCTAATGGGAAACTATAAGGGATACTAATATGGTAATTAAAAATAATTAGAAGAAGCCATAAATAAAGGACAGTGAGCTTATAATTCGCGATCCTAGAGAAGCTAATTAGAAGGTGAATCCAAAGACAAACATATAGGCATCCTCCTGAATATTAACCTTCATCAGGCGATGAAAGGAGAC
>NW_004949097.1:15344141-15348108 GCF_000317375.1 Microtus ochrogaster | reverse complement strand
TTAATTGAATAATAAAATTTAATAAAAAAAAAACATAAAAAAAGAAACATACCTGTTAAAAAAATAATACACCCAAAAAAAATAATTAGAAGATAAAGATGAAATGTCTTTAAAGTTTGAGAATATTTAACAATGAATCCTTGAAAAACTTGAGTAAATGATTGACCTGGGAAGAAGCACTGGGGTCAGCCAATTGTGACGATGGAGTAGAGGCTCTTTTCTGAGCTTTCTTGATAATTCCTCGTGACTCGAGGGTGGTTTAGTTTAGCTAGGGCTGCAGGGGAGGTTGGACTTGCTCATTTCATTTTGACTTGGGTGTCTTCCCTCATAAAGTTAAAAAAATTTTTTTGGGGGTGTGTTTTCTGAGATGGGGTCTCTCTGTGTAGCCCTGACTGTCCTGGAACTCAGAGATCTACCTGCCTCTGCCTCCCGAATGCTGGGATTAAAGGTGTGGCCACCTCACCTGGCCTCTGCCTCCCGAGTGCTGGGATTAAAGGTGTGGCCACCTCACCTGGCCTCATACTTGTTTAATAAAGGCAGATTTTTTTTTTTTCCAGAACAAAAGGAAGGAAGGTATTCTCACAAGAGAGAAGAAAGTAGGCTATCAGGGAAATACATTCCCCCACATTTCTGAAGTGCTTGGGAGGAAAGCTGCATGTCTGTCTTGTTGAGTTAGGGTTAGAATTCTCTCCCAGCAAACCTTCTTTATGCTGGGCCATTGTAACAACAACAACAATAGTCCATGTGCTTTTCCTACTGGGTAAACAGAGCCCAGGCACTGGTCGGTAACGTGAAGGCTCCTGGAGTGAGTTTTCTGTGGTGGTTCTTATCTACTTGGCTTACAAGTAGGGCAAAAAAAATCATTTAAACACATAAAAAGAAAACAAAAGATGAACCGCTCTAACATCTTTAACTGTTCTGGTAATCTGTCATTTATAAATACAGCAGTGTGCTCCTTTGCAGGCAAAATTAAAAGTAATTGAGCCGCGAAACTGCAATCATGATGTGAGGGAGAATTGCCTGGCTGGGGTCTAGAAGGCCCAGATGAACCGCTCGTAAATGTCTAATTCCGTGAGACTGATTTTGTCTTAAGCAGCATTTATCTGTGTATGAACTTGGTTCCTCCAAACATTTGCCGGGAGTCACCACTTTCTGCCTAACCCCTGCCTGCACCTCCTCTGGACCCTCGTTCAAGGCCAAATGCCTCGCTCCCACAGAGGGAAGTGTGGCCTTTCTTTTTTTTGAGGCAGGATCCCACAGTGTGGTCTAGTAGGGCCTCAGACTCAGTCTTCCTGCCTCAGCCTTCTGAGTGATGGGATTACATGTGTGAGCCACCATGCCTGGCTTGTATGAACTTAACATCCTGGCCGCTTCTTCCCCCTTCACTCTTTGCCCCTCCTGCTCTTGAACTCAGGTTTTCCAGCTGCAATGTGAGTTGTGTGAGACAGCAGCAATGTCTCTTTTAGGGTCATGTCCTCAGCTCTTAGCTAGGGACTATGGGACAGTGGGCATGGAGGCGGGTCCCCTCAGCTCATGATTATGTCCTCGTCCTCAGCTCCTAGCTGGGGACAATGGGCATGGAGTCGGGTCTCCACAGCTCATGATTATGTCCTTAGCTCTTAGCTAGGGATGGTGGGAGAGTGGGCATGGAGGCGGGTCCCTGCAGCTCATGGTTATGTTCTTAGCTCTTAGCTAGGGACGGTGGAACAGTGGGCATGGAGGTGGGTCCCCATAGCTCACCGCATAGCAGAGGTGATGGAAACCTGAGCAATAGTCATTGATGGTGTTGGGCCATACACTGAGGACGGGAATTGAAAAAAAGCTTCATGTGTGTTCATGAAGGGAAGGTTTTCATCAGAGTGCTTATAATTAAAAGTTGGATACATGAAGTAAAATAACCCAAGATATTATGTGAAATAAATGGGACATTATTGATAGTAAATCTTTCTTTTTAAAGGTAGACAAGGGAAACAACTAATGTGTGTATTTCTAAATTTAAAAGATTTATTTATAAAAGCCTGGGATAGGTTTTACGTGTCTGTGATCCTCCTGTTTGCAGAGTAGAGGTGGAAGATTAGGATCTCAAGGCTCTCTTTGGCTCCATTGAAGCCTGCTTGGGTTACAGGAGACCCTGTTTCAAAACGCTGTTTTCAACCTGACAAACAGAAAAAGAATCTGGGGAGTAACCCAGGTGTTAGAGTTCTTACCTAGAATGTAGGAACCCTGGGGTCAGTCCCCTGTGCTGGAGGCAGGAGGATCAGGAGTTCAAGGTCATCCTCCTTGGGTGACTTTGAGGCTAGCCTGGGATATGTGAGCACTTGTTTCCTCCCATCCCCCAAAAGTATATATTTGATTATGCATTTTTTAAAGTTAAATTTTAGGTTGAATCACGAATTGCTGTTTTCTCGCTCAAATGTTAGCTATTTTGTATAAGTTAGCCTTCTGATATAAGATATTGATTTTTATGGGCAGGAGGGCTGACTTCCTACTGCTGCTCTGTTTTCCAGTATGCACTGCCTCTTCAGCTGGTGACTCACCAGACCATGACAACCTGGATGGAGATCTTTCGGACCATCATCGATAGGACGGTCCCTCCGGTATGCCGGGGCTCTGAGGGTTTGCTCTTTGAAAAACAAAAACCACTGTCATATTAACTAATAAAAATAGCATAATACATAATTAATAATGTTTACTTTTAGAAAGTCAGATCACTAAGCATATTAAAACAGTAACTGTTTGCTTAAACTGGTTAAAACATTTTAGACCTTGCTACATATCTCTCTAGTTTTTTTTTCTGCATGCATATTTAGAATTTTACTTATAAAAATAGTACAACTTTTGATGGGACAGCAATAGCCAATGCAGTTGTTAAAGAACTTGCTGAAACTATAAAGTGTCGAACATTGTTTTCTACACACTATCATTCATTAGTAGAAGACTATTCTAAAAACGTTTCTGTGCGCCTAGGACACATGGCTTGCATGGTAGAAAATGAATGTGAGGATCCCAGCCAGGAGACTATTACCTTCCTCTATAAATTCATTAAGGGAGCATGTCCCAAGAGCTACGGCTTTAATGCAGCAAGGCTTGCTAATCTTCCGGAGGAAGTTATTCAAAAGGGACACAGAAAAGCAAGAGAATTTGAGAAGATGAATCAGTCATTATGACTATTTCGGGAAGTTTGTCTGGCTAGTGAAAAGCCGACTCTAGATGCTGAAGCTGTCCATAGGTTGCTGGCTTTGATTAAGGAATTGTAGACTACATTGGAAGCTGAATTGACTTTTGACAAAGTGGTAAATTCAGACAACATTATGATCTAATAAACTTTATTTTTTAAAAATGAAAAAAAAATAGTACATGTAGCTATTCCTTCATATTTTTTGTCAAAAATGATATATATTAATACTTTCGTGGTTATAACTTTTTTAAATTAATTTTTATTTTATATTTAAAATTTTTTAGTGTGTGTGAGGGTGTATAGGTGCTATGTTGTATGGGAGTACACCATGGTGTAGGTGTAGAGATCAGAGGACCCTTGTGGGTCTTGGGGCTCAAACTCAGATCATCAAGGTTGGTAGTAGACACCTTTACCTACCGAGCCATCTTGCTGGCCCTTGACCATTTTTATACTGTCATATTTATGGAATACCTCATTGCTGGATAGTTGGGTAGTTTTAATGTCTAAGCTTTTATCTCTTAAGAATGTAGTTTAGTGCTTGACTGGAGTGGAACTCAGTGGCAGAGTGGTTGCTTCCTGAAAGTGTTGGGCTTTTGGCGGGCTGTGCGAAGCAGAAACAGGGCTTAGGCGTGTACTTTGATTGACAGGTAGAAAAAGTATCTCAGTGTGGTCTGTGGTACCAACAACAGTATCTTTTCATCTGTCAAATTAATCTTTGTATTTTAAAAACTTGAGTTGGCCTGAAAATGTTCGCTATTCTTTTTTTTTTTTTTTTTTTGGTTTTTCGAG
>NW_004949097.1:15336608-15344041 GCF_000317375.1 Microtus ochrogaster | reverse complement strand
TTTTTTTTTTTTTTTTTGGTTTTTCGAGACAGGGTTTCTCTGTGGCTTTGGAGCCTGTCCTGGAACTAGCTCTGTAGACCAGGCTGGTCTCGAATCACTATTCTTTTTGTGTCCATATCTTTTATTTATTTACGTATTTAGGTTGAGTCCAGGGCCTTTCACATGCTAATCATACTGCTCCTTGTTGTCCTCATCTTCTCTGTTGTCCATAATAAACAAATTATTTCAAGTTTTAGTATGTCCATACAGGCAGTACACAGGGCAGTGAGTTTTGGCAACAGTCTTGTTGTGTTGCCTACATCAAAACTCAGAACCTCTCATCCTCCCAGAGTTCCTCCAGCGGCTTGGTGCTCAGTGTTTTGTTTCTGCTCACTTGCTTCCCTTGAAGATCAGTGCGAACGCCAGCACTGCTTGGAAAGATTTACTTATTTTATTCCTAACTAATTGTGGCTTGATCTATACCAATATTTATGCTGTTTTTGTAAACCAACCTAGGAAAAACAATCTGATTTGGATGTTTTTCCCCCTTAGGAGACTCTTCAAATTGATGAGGATGACCGGCCAGAGTTGGTGTGGTGGAAGTGTAAGAAGTGGGCTCTGCATATCGTTGCTCGGCTCTTTGAGCGGTACCAGTCCACTTATTATATTGACGCTGTTACAGCTGGTGTCTTGGTATTGGGTATACTAGAACTGAGTGGCTCCCTGATGTTCTACAGAATATGATTTCCTTTTCCTTAAAGACGCAGAGAGTAGCTGGGCATTGTGATGTATACTTTTATTCTAAGTCTTAGGGAGCTGGAGGGAGGAGGATCACAAATTCAAAGTCGTTCTCAGCTACGAAGTGAGTTGCAGGCCAGCCTGACCTATAGGAGACCCTGCCTCATACAACCAAAAACACAGAGGGCAAAGCGTAACCAACTGTTCAAACTGTTGTTGTGCCCACTGTCTTAGAAGTCGTTACAGAGTGTGTAGCCTTCCCAGGCTCTTTTCTCCTCTGTGTAAAACATGGAAAACATTTTTTTTCCCCATTGGAAATATCCAGAAATTATCTAAGAAGGTGCACGTGGATACTTGGCTCCATAAGAAAGTCAAATTTAATTTTAAAAGCTTTTATTGAAAAGCATGTCAAGTATAACTTTTTTTTTTAATCCCTTCTAGGAGTTAATTGGTTTAGAAGTTAAAGTTTCTGTACAAAGTGTTAACTGTGCTGTAGAGTCCAGGAGTTCCTCCTGATATGTATTGTGTCTAGTGGAAAAAGAGAATGTGCTAGTTTTCTGGCCCAGTAGAATATATCTTTTAATATCTGTGTTTAAACTAGCAAGGATGCTTTGTTTTTAAACTTCACAGTATTTAGATGTGTCTTTTTCAAATTTTAAGGTATGGAAGCCCGGGAAATGTCACAAAAGAATACTTCGAATTTTCTGAATTTTTTTTGAAAACATATGCAGTCGGAATTCAGCAGGTAATAAACTTATGGTTATTTCCGAGTGCTATTTCCATCTGTTTTAAAGTAGCTTGCTTATGGTGATTCATTGCACACTCAAGGAGGATGAAATGGCAGCTGTGGAGGCTGATACAGGCAGCTAGCTTGAGAACCCTGTCCTCCATCGGCTTCCACCCCAGCTGCCTCCATGACTCTTGCACCTAGAAGGAAGCCTCAGATGCTGATGTAGCCTCTCTGTCTTCTTAGAAATTTCGTATTTCTTTGAGCTTTCCCTTGTTTATTTGAAGATTTATATACTATGAATAAATCTATTTCAGGAGTAGCCAAGCTTAGACATTAATGAAGACTTTCAGTTAAGAACATACATGTGGTTTTTTTTTTTTTTTTGTTTGTTTTTGTTTTTCGAGACAGGGTTTCTCTGTGGCTTTGGAGCCTGTCCTGGAACTAGCTCTTGTAGACCAGGCTGGTCTTGAACTCAGAGATCCGCCTGCCTCTGCCTCCCGAGTGCTGGGATTAAAGGCGTGCGCCACCACCGCCCGGCCATACATGTGTTCCTAGAAGTTGGAGTATCCATTCCACATGAGGAAAATGTGGAACTCATGAGACTGTTGATGTTAATACTTGAAAACTAAAAATTGACGGTGGACTCTGATTGGTTCACTAAATATTGCCAAACGAATCATGATATGTTTGCCATTTTTTTTTTCTTTTTAATTTTTTTCTTCTCTCATACATTCCATCCTGACCACAGCTTCCCCTTCCCTTCCTCCTCCCAGTTGCTCCCTCAACTTTTTTCTTCCCTAAATCCACTCCCCCAGCCTGTGTAAAAGAGCAAGTTTTCTAGGGACATCCACTGACTATGGCACAACAAAATACAACAATGTGATAAAATATCCGTGACATAAAACGCACCATTTTAAAGCATTTTTAAGTCTGTAGCCCAGTAGACTATATCCATATTGCAGTGAAGTTAATCTCTTTTTGTATCTTGAAAGAAAAAAAAAGTTAATCTCCATTAACCTATGAGTTGTTAACAGTCCTTCTACCTCTAACCCTTGTTTGCCATTTTTTTAAGTGAGTTGGTAATTAGTTCTGCCAGGGCCTTTTTGGGAAAGCCAGGACTGTTTAATCACACACAGTCCAAGACTTCGATGATACAGAAAGTGTCTGTAGATTTTTCATAATATCTCGGTAATGTGAAATTAAGAATTTCAGGTGGAAGGGTTTCTGAAAGGTGCTTTGATAGGGTGCCCATGAGGTACTCTATAGAGGAAATTAGTAAATAAAAAAAGTGAAATTTTCTGTCTAGATATTCAAAGCAGATACCAGCCTGATCCGGAAATGAATCAGTTGTGTCTTTGGTTCTGTTGTGCTGCTGTTAAACTTCAAGAAGTGTCTTAATGTTGATGTCTCTTGAAGTGTGTTTATAATTTTCTTGTTATTTAAGCATGCATGTATACATACTTGCATATACTTGTATTAAAAAAAATAAATTACATGTCCATGTGTCTTTGCCAGAAATGTTACCTAAGACATATCCTCTTGATATTTAAAATTAGTTTCCTTGCCAAAACTGTCATTGTCTGCTGTCTTGAATCTCCACTATTGCTGCTGTGAGGACCAGCCCACAGCAGCTCAGGGATTGAGGGGGATCCAGCGGGGTTGGAGAACTAATCAGTCTCCTTGACTTTTCTGTCTGAGGGGGTAGAACTTAATTTTCTGGGACCAGCAAAAAAGGGAAACACACAGACACACAGACAGACATACACACGCACAGACATACACACATACACAGACACACATGCACAAACACAGACACACACATGCACAGACACACACACATACACACAGATATACACACATACACAGACACACACACAAACACACAGATACACAGACGCAGACACTCACACACATACACGCGTGCGCGCACACACACACCTACACACACAGACATACACCTACACACACAGACATACGCAGACACATACACGCACATACACATACAGACATACACACATATACAGTCACACAGACACACACACACACACACACAGACACAGACACACACAGACACACACACAGACACACACAGACACACACACAGACACACACACAGACACACACATGCACAGACACACACACACACAGATATACACACATACACAGACACACACACAAACAGATACACAGACGCAGACACACTCACACACATACACGCGTGCGCGCACACACACACATACACACACAGACATACATCTACACACACAGACATATGCAGACACATACACACACATACACATACAGACATACACACATATACAGTCACACAGACACACACAGACACACACACAGACACAGACACACACAGACACACACAGACACACAGACACACACACACAGACACACACAGACACACACAGACACAGACACACACACAGACACACACACACAGACACACAGACACACACACACAGACACACACACACACACCCCTCCAGCGTGTCAGGCTCTCACCTAGACTGCTGATGAAGAGAAAGCCGTCGGCAGGTCAGAGACACTGAAGCATTGCGGAGCAGGTGAATGACTGGACGGACAGCAGGCACACGGGGACTATTCTGAGAGCCAGAGCTTAGCTCTTCATCTTACTGTTCTTACCGTTGTTTGTTCTGTTCTCCTCCTTTTCTGCTCTGTTTTTCTACCCTGATGCTTCCCTTCTCTCTGTTCTCTGTTCTCCTACACCTTTCCTGGTGTTTTTCTTCTCTCTGTTCTCTAGCTCTCCTACACCTTTCCTGGTGTTTTTCTTCTCTCTGTTCTCTCTCTAGTTCTCCTACACCTTTCCTGGTGTTTCCTTCTCTCTGTTCTCTAGCTCTCCTACATCTTTCCTGGTGTTTTCCTTTTCTCATGTCTTTATTTTTTTCCCTTAAAGCTCATATATCCCAGTAAAATCTTTCAAGGAATATAAAAATTACTGTGTTTATATACTGTTTTTCAAATGAATGATTACAATGAATACGAGTAAAAGACAACATATTTTTCACATCCCTTACAACTCGGAACAAGTTGTTCCAAGAACTCACCTACATTCATGTCCATGTTATAGATTAACAGAGTGTAAGCAAGCAAGGTATTTTTCTCAGTCAGTTTTTTTGCTTGCAGGCTGCATTTTGTGGTTGCAAAGAAAAGATCAATTTTGTTATTTGTCTTAAAAGGTAATCTTGTAAAAAAATTTTAGAGGAATCACAAATGTAGACTTTTATATGTGGGAAGCAGTCAGCTCTACTTTAAATCCTCAGGGTGCATGCCACTCATCAACAGTGTTTATATCAGGAGGGCAGAAATGGGTGTAAGGAATTAATGTTACCCTTGATTACCAACCCAGCCTAGCAAGAAAGGTGCGTCATCTAAAAACAGTCAGGCTGCCGCTGTTCTTGTTCCTTGACCTCAGTGAGTTCCTTGCTCAGCCATTAAAAGTATGCCTTTAAATCGTTTTCCAAGATTTTTTTTTAGCCTGAAAACCATTAACAAATACATGTTAATCTAATGTTAAATTATTTTTTTTAAAGCTTCGTTTTATCTATGATGCACACAAAATCCTGTGAATTAAGATTATAAGAACGTGAGAGCAAGCTGGGCTTCTGGGACTCAGCTGTTTTTCTTAATCATTAATCTTAACCTCAGTCTATATGGCTCCTCAAGAAAAACTGGCTGGGTGACATACATTTACTTGTTCTAGTTTTCTGTCCTCTATGGCCTCTGCTTTATCAGGGGCAGGGCAAGGGCAACACCATATCTTGCTTTTATCTATATTAACTTTCCCACTAAGCTAACCTTTGTCATAATCCCTAACTATATTTATTAAAGACCCTCAATCATCCAAGTCTTCTTTAAACTATTATTGTATAAAATCATTGCTTCAGTTAAGCGGTTCAGCTTAAGAGGAAATAATCTTCATAATAATTCACAGGTAAAACTGTAGAAGGGGATTGTCCATGAGATAAACCCACTGTGTTAAAGACAGTGGGGATCTCTCTACATCCATTCACACCACGGCAGATACCAGAGAAAAATGTCAGTGGCAAACATGCAGAGACACAGCAGGAGCAAGAGACATTCTGGGGCTGAGGCGCTTGGGGCCTTGCATGCTGGTGGACTGATTCCTGGTGTGGTTGTCACTGCTGCTCCTCTGACATGGCCACCACACTTGTGTGCACCCAGCTGTATCAGGACACCCTCTCAGCTGCCATTGCAGGAGCTTCTAGGTGGCCGTTGCACTCAGGCCAATTTTGTTAACCTAGATTTTTAGGTGCTAGGGCAAAATTCATATTCTGGTTTATAAGTTTTGTACTTGTTTTGAAAGATTTAGCAACTCTCTTATAAGCTTGACACAATGACGTGGTGGGGACCAGGATATAGGATGGGCAGGAGCCTTGTGCTGTCTCTGTAGGCCCTTGAGTCAGTCATAGATGCTTTTTTCAAGGTTCTTTCTTATAAACACGATTGTAGCCGGCCCATAAGAAAAGTTAACTTTGTGTTATGTTACAGAGATTGTCTGTGGCCTAAGATTATAAAATACAAATATCCTACATTTTCTTCTAGAAACTCGGTGCTTAGGGTTTTTAACTGCTAAAGTATTTACCTATCTGGAGTTTATTTTGGTATGAAGGTTAGTTAAGAATCTAATTATTTCAAAGGATAATTGGTGATAAGAGAACTATTTTTAGAATAGTGTTTATCCTCTGATTATGGTCTGAGCTTACATGTGCTGCTATTATATAAAAATTTTGAAATGTTTATTTACTCAGTCAGATCTGTAATTTTACTGAAACTAGGAAAAAGTAGCTGTCTTAGTCAAAGTTCTGTTGTGAATAGACACCATGACCATGGCAACTCTTACAAAGGAGAGCATTTACTTGGGTTGGCTTACAGTTCAGAGCTTTATTCCATTGTCCAGGTGGCGCTCAAGCAGGCACGGTACTGCAGAGGGAGCTGAGACTTCTACATCGGGATTGGCAGGCAGCAGGAAGAGAGAATGACACTGGGTCTGTCTTGAGCATCTGAAACCTCAAAGCCCACCACCAGTGACAGATTTCCTCCAACAAGGCCACACCCCTAAGAGTGCCACACCGAGGAGCCTATAGGGGCCATGCTCATTCCCACCACCACGCTAGCCTTGGACTAGAACAGAGACTTGTTCTGAACAGCATATGGGTTAGAAGAACAAATGCCTAAAATTCAGTGAGGCATCTCTTAGCTCAGTGTAACATACAGCCCTATCTAAAAAGTAAAATGCCTGCGTGAGCTTTCTCACAGTATCTCCCCGTCTGTTTGCACAGTATTCCATGTCACACTTCAAATACTCATTTGCTCTTTAACACAGTAATTGCTCTAGCTCCATCCCTTCCAATCCCCACCTATTTTCCTACAGGTACTACTAAAAATTTTAGACCAATACAGACAGAAAGAATATGTAGCCCCCCGTGTTCTTCAGCAAGCATTCAACTATCTCAACCAAGGGGTTGTCCATGCTGTGACCTGGAAGCAGATGAAGCCGCATATACAGGTTGGTATTGGTGGTGGCTCTCTAAACCACGGCCAGTTAAGTTGGGTTTTTCTGGTGGAAGCAGGTGTTGTTTACTCCTATGGTTTCTGTTTAATCTCTGTTTCCACTAACAACAATTTCTAACAAGTGCAGTCTTACATTACAAAGGCCTTCCAAAGTTTAAGCATTTCAGAAGAGAGAGATCTTCAGGTTTGTGAACTGGGAGGGTTGGCGTCAGGTGTCATTCATTTAGCTTTGGTTTCTGTTCTGTTAAGGGAGTTTGTAATGTCTTTTTGACCTTTGTGTGAAAACATTTTGAAAGCTGCCAGCAGGGCTTTACAAAGGGAGTGTTATTTTGCATAAGATGAAGCCTGATAAATGACTTTTCTTTTGTGGATAAGCACCAGAAGGTTGGCAGCTGGACTCCCTCCCTCCCTCCCTCCCTCC
>NW_004949097.1:15328646-15336508 GCF_000317375.1 Microtus ochrogaster | reverse complement strand
GAGAAGTTGAAGTTTTGTTTTATTAAAATTAGCTTTACTTTTATTATTAAAAAGTTTTGTTAAAACTGGTAACAGCTAATCCTGCTTTTTAATACCAACTGGGTTTTTTTTTAAAGGTAGAATTCAGCATTGTTATTTGTTGAAATTAAAGAACAAATCAGAATGGAAAATGATGGAATATATACATTTTATTTGCACATAGATATCTGGGTAATTTAAAGACATTAAGAACTGGCTCTCCACTTCCAATAAACTCTGAGTTCTTGGTGTAAAACATTTTTCCCCCTTTTGAGACAAGGTCTCTCTGTGTAGCCCTGGCTATCCTGGAATTCACTATGTAGACCAGGCTGGCTTTGAATTTACAGAGATCCACCTGCCTCTGCCCCCTAAGTGCTGGGATTAATTCATGTGTCACCATGCTAGGTCTAAAATATTTTTTTTTGGTCTTTTGAAAAGTAGCTCAGACTGACACTGAACTTCCTGTGTGATGGGGATGACCTTGAGCTTCTCATCCTCTTGTTCCTACCTCCTAAAGGTTGAGATTGCAGGCATGCATCACTGCACCTGCCACGTCTGCTCTGTGGGGTGATGGGGATTGAACTGAAGGCTTCAAGAGCCTCATGCTAGGCAAGCGGTCTGTCAACTAAGCTACATCCGCAGCCCCTTGTTCTTAAATTCTGTAAGTTGGTATATGACAAGAAAATCAGTTGCTTTACTTTCATGGTATCTAGGATAGAGTTTAGGAAGTACTATCTTTTTTTTTTTTTTTAAACTCTGTCTTGCCATATAGTTAGTCTGTCCTTGAATTCACCATTTTCTTCTTCTACTTTCTGAATGCTAGGACTACATTTGCTACTATACCCAGCTTTGGTTAGCATTATCTGAACACAAGTCTTACATACATACATAAGACTTTTTTTTTTTTTTTTTTGGTTTTTCGAGACAGGGTTTCTCTGTGGCTTTGGAGCCTGTCCTGGATCTAGCTCTGTAGACCAGGCTGGTCTCGAACTCACAGAGATCCGCCTGCCTCTGCCTCCCGAGTGCTGGGATTAAAGGCGTGCGCCACCACCGCCCGGCTATACATAAGACTTTTTAAAAAGTAATTTAACTTTATTTTATGTGCAATGGTTTGAGGGTGGCAGATCATCTGGACCTGGAGTTACAGAGAGTTGTGAGCTGCCTTGTGGGTGCTGGGAATTGAACCCGGGTCCTCCAGAAGAACAGCCAGTGCTCATAACCACTAAGTGAGCCATGTCTCCAGCCCCCTGTAGTATCTTTTAAATTTGTGAACTGTGGGCTCTTTGTAACTATTTGCCTATGTACTGCGATTAAGTAGTGGTAATTTCTTTGCAATAAAGATTGTTTTCATTTTGCTTCCTTTATACCTGTAATTGTAAGGGTGACATGAAGTATGAAATAGCATCTTTTCCTTTGGACTTATTTTTACATTGCTTCACATAGAAAGTTTCAGGAAAATACTGACCTTTAGGCTGAATTTCAACTAAGTGATAAGAATTGATCCTTTTTTAAAAAGATGTATTTATTTTTTATTTTGTTTGTATGGACGTTTTGCTGCATTTTTGTGTGTGAACTGTGTGCATGCCTGGTGCCCACAGAGGTCAGAAAGTCTTTGGGCCCCCTAGAACCGGAATCAGAGGTGGTTATGAACCTCCATGTGGGTGCTGGGAAGAGAACCAGGTTCTCTGGAAGATTGCCAGGCCACCCTTCTAGCCCAGGCCATTTTTTATATGAGAAGTAACTAGAATATAAAGGGCCTGCTTCAGCTTGGCTGCTGTTCACAGACTGCTTAGGGAACTTCCTCTCTGGAACACACGGCTGTGCAGTAGAGCACTGGTGCTTTGCAGATGGAGCAGAAAAGGCACAAATGTTGTATTGATGCTTGGGACCAACATGGACATATGAAGCATTTTCAGAATGAGAACTATATTACAGAACCCTGGTGACATTTTTCTTCCACAAGAAGTCAAGGTGTATTTAATGTTGGTCTGTTAGTGAAGTTCTGTTGGCCCTGTCCTTACTTCAAGGAACATCACTGTTTTTCTCTGCTCCTCGCCTCCGGCTTCTACGTGTTCAGTCTGTCTGAGCTATTGCCGTCCTCACTGATGTGAATGCAGGCTGAGAAGCATTACTGTACCTCTGGAAAATCTGGAATGGCCGTACTCAATTGTGTTGTTTGTTTCTCATCTTAGAATATCTCTGAAGATGTGATCTTTTCTGTGATGTGTTACAAAGACGAGGATGAAGAGCTGTGGCAAGAAGACCCATATGAGTACATAAGGATGAAATTTGGTAATTGAGATGAGTTTTCCTTCAATTCCTGAATATCTAATTATGACTAAATTTATATTCCCAAGCAGTCTGCTCTGTATGGTGAACTCCAAAATTCAGAAAAGTTTGATGTTATTTTGCACCAAGGAGCTTGATGCTTTTGGGTGCAGGAGATGAAAGAAGCCTTATTCATCTCTTCCATCAGAGCTGAGGCCCCTGCTGAGTGGTTTGTTACCTAGACTGTGTGAGTGAAATGGAGGGACCAGTTTTCTGGGCTGTGTTACCACATAGCACTCATTCTGGGATAATTGTGGTTGGTGCTGTTTTCAGAAGCACCTCAGCTTATTTCCTTCCCCTCCTTTGGACTACATATTCCATCAGGAATAGGATTTCCTTCATCAGCCTCACATGGCTTGCATATTTCTGGAAGCTGTAGTACTGAGTAGGTTGCCTGGTAATGATTCCCGCTTTCTCTGGGTAAAGCCCTGTGCAGATGTTGTTATGTGTAAATCTGTATCCCATCGCTGAGGTATGTCAGAGCAGGAAGGCTGCCGTATTTATTTCCTCTATTTTATATTCTTCTTTCCTTTCTCATGTCTATATTCTCCTGGTCTTGATCTGCACAACTAAGGTATGTTGACGGTGCTGTGGGAAAGTTGTTTTACTGTTTGAGTCAGGTGTGTAAAGTTCCATATTGCAGCTTAAACTCCTGCCAGGGCCCCCCTTGTGGGACCTCGAGCGACAGAGCTCAGCACGCTGACTCCAGGGGAGCAAGGGAAGGGGCAGCACTTGGCCGTCTCCATTCTCTCTCCATTCTGCCGTTTCCTTTGAAATGTCCTTGTCCTGTGCAGGATTTGTTTCCTCTTCTTCCTCGTGTCCGCCCCTTTCCTTGTTTGCTTTGACAGCATAATGAAGTCATTCTTCCTTCTGTTTAAGGCTTTGTGAGATAGGTTCTCACTCACTTGTCCAGTCAGGCCCAGAACTTACTGTGTAGGCTGGGCTCAGATTTCTGAGTGAGTGCTGCATCTATAGGTGTATGCCATCTTGCCTGGAGAGGTGTGCTGGGATTGAGTCTAGGGCTCTGTGTGTGCTAAGTCTACATTGAGCTAACCTTCAACCCTAGAGCATTCTTCAGATGGTTAGCATTTCTTATTTTATTTACCTCCAACCCTAGAGCTTTCTTCAGATGGTTAGCATTTCCTATTTTATTTTTAAGACATTTTTATCTATGAATGTGTGGATGCCCGAGAAGGTCAGAAGACAGTGTTGTGTTATTCCTTAGAGCTGTAGTGAGAGGTCACCGTGAGCTGCCTGATGTGGGTGCTGGGGAACTGAATTCGGATCCTCTGGAAGAGCAGCAAGTGTTCTAAACCACTGAGGCATCTCTCCAGCCCCAACTTTACTGCTCAGCCGTCCCTCCATCCCATGTTAAATGCTCAGTTGTCCCTCCTCCCCATGTTAACTGCTCAGCCGTCCCTCCTCCCCCATGTTAACTGCTCAGCCATTTCTTCAGCCCTTCTTTTTTTTTAAACATCTTTTCTTTTCGTCTTATTATTTTTTTAATATTTATTTATTATGTATACAATATTCTGTCTGTGTGTATCCCTGCAGGCCAGAAGAGGGCGCCAGACCCCATTACGGATGGTTGTGAGCCACCATGTGGTTGCTGGGAATTGAACTCAGGACCTTTGGAAGAGCAGGCAATGCTCTTAACCTCTGAGCCATCTCTCCAGCCCCAGCCCTTCTTTTCTTTTGACTTTGTGAGTGAGAGTCTCTCTGTGTTCTCAGGCTTACCTTGAACTTGCAGCGGTCTGGGCACGGCCTCCCCACCACTGGATTATATGTGTGTGCCACTGTGCCCAACGTCTTCCCTTTTCCTCCACCACTGGATTATATGTGTGTGCCACCGTGCCCAACGTCTTCCCTTTTCCTCCAGCCCTGTTTGTTTTGTAAAGTACAGTGTATTTACTTAACTTTTAGAAACCTAACATTATTTAATTTATTCTTTGTTTTGGTAAAATGGTATCCTCATTTTTTTTTTTAATATAACAACTAATAGTTCTAGTATCTTTTACCTTCTTATGTTTGCTCTCAGCCTGCTTGCTATAGTGGGTAATTACAAATTTCTCCAACTAGGGCTGGAGAAATGGCTCAGTAGTTAAGAGAACTGGATGCTTTTGCAGAGAATCCAGGTTTAATTTCCAGCACTCACAGGTGGCTCACAACTATCTGTAACTCTAGTTTCAGGGGGTCTGATACCCTCTTATAACCTCCCTGGACAACAGGCATGAGGGGTACCCTGACATTCATGAAGGCAAAATCTCATACACACATAATTTATTTTTAATTGCAAGTTGGTTAGAAGAGTATTGGCAACTGAAAAAAGTCACCTTGCGTATTCTCTCCTGGAATGATTGAGAGGTCCTGCCAGTCATTTGACACAGGCACTGTGTTTTCAACAATGACCACAGGGAAGAAGTCACTACATTCCTGTCTAAATGTATTGATCAATACTAAAACTGGTGGTTTTACCATATTCTGTAATCAGATTTGTTCAGTTCCCAAGAATAATGGTTTTAGTTTTGGTAGAAGCTGACCTGAGCTCAGGCTTTGATGCTGTGGAGGTGTGAGGTGAGCACCACAAGCTTGCATCCCTGTGTTCCTGTGGCTCAGCCTCGGTGAGAGGCAGTGTTTCCCCTGTGAGCAGGATACAAAGACAGTACTGTGAAGACTGATTAGGGAACTGGAATCCTAGTGTAAAGTTGTAGTACAGTACTCAGCATGGAGTGGTACTAAGTGGGGAGGTGTGGGAGGGGCTTTGGAGACAGGGTTTCTCTGTGTAGCCCTGGCTGTCTTTGAATTCACTCAGTAGACCAGGTGGGCCTCCAAGTCATAGAGATCCACCTGCCCCTGCCTCCTGAGTGCTGGGAGGAAAGGCGTGCGCCACCACCAGCAAGTTTTCAAATTCTTAATGACACAGCCTGTTGTGAAACTGTGAAGTCTCCATGGTATTACGTAGCATTCAAGAACGTCCCATTCAACACAGACTCTGTCGGATGCTGTAAAGGGCCAGGTCCTCCTGGAATTGTTCCCCTGCTGTCCCCTCTGCCTGCCTGCTGTAGTCCATCCATGTAATCTCTGTCTCTTTCTTGCCGCGTACGCTTCCGTGTTCGATCCTTTATCCCTGGAGTCTAGAGCAGTGCCTGGCATAGAACACTCTGAATAAGTTTCTGTTGCATTTTGATAGAGGTGAAGTACATTCCCTCTGTTCAGGAAAATAGATGCCTGAGACATAACTGCTTTCCTTAGTCTTATCTCTTGAAAGGATGAGCACATGGTGTTTGCTAAACGTGCTAAATCATAAATTAGATTATGCATCAAAACCGTGGGATCACAACCTTAACATCTGGGCAGGTTTAAATCTGTATGATAAAGAGTTGTATCTTTATTAACAAGATTTACTTTGACATTTTAGATATTTTTGAAGATTATGCATCTCCCACTACCGCAGCCCAAACCCTCTTGTACACAGCTGCGAAGAAAAGGAAAGAGGTATGCAGTCGTTCTTAACCGAAAAGTAGCTTGTATTATTTGATGTTCTAATATGTCCTCAATATTTATCAATTTATATCATTATTATTTACAACTTATCACTTTAAATAGTTTTTTAAAGTAAAGGATTGAAATATCTTTGATACCTTTCTTTTTGAATTTATAGTTGATGAATAAAACACAGTAAAATGGCTTTAATTTTGAAAATTAAATTTGAAAATGCACATCATATTTAACATGGTGGTGATAAGATGTAGATTCATGCAGATTGAAGTGAATTCTTCTATTTCTTTAGGTGTTGCCGAAAATGATGGCGTTCTGTTATCAAATACTAACAGACCCGAACTTTGACCCTAGGAAGAAAGATGGAGCCTTGCATGTGATTGGTTCCCTGGCTGAGATCTTGTTGAAGGTTAAGACTATCAGTTTCTTTTTTTTTTTTTTTTCATATGTTGGAAGGTATTTGTGTAGTGTTTGTGTGATAGTGTGTGTTCATGTGGTTTGGAGGCCAGAGTGAGGTGCCTTCCTCTATGACTCCCCTTATTTTTGTTATTTTACTTTCATGTGTATGGTGTCTGCATATGTGTGCCTGGTGCCTGAAGAGCTAGAAGAAGGTGTCAGACTCACTGAAGCAGGAGTTACGGATGGTTATGAGGTGCCATGTGAGTACTGAACTGACCCGGGGTCCTCTGGAAAAGGAGCCAGTACTCTCCACTGCTGAGCTCTCTCTCCAGATGCTATTTTTAGACAGGTCCCTCATTAGCTTGGAACTTACAATTGCTAGACTGGCCATTCAGCTTTGGGATCCCATGCTTGGATTACAAATGTGCACGGGGACACCATTACTCTGGCCGCTTTGAGAGTTTCAGTTCAGGTCCCCATGCTGTGTGGCAGGCAGTTCACCAACTGAGCCGTTTTCCCAGCTCAGATTATCAGCACTTAGAGCTGTGACGCCCAAGCCAATATAAGCATGAAAGGTCTTGGTGACCAATTCTGCTCAATTCTTTACTGTAAATATCCTTTCCATTGTAGCCTACATACATTTAAAAATATATAGTTATTATTTTTTCTGTTTGGGATTTAAAAGTATTTTTATTACATTTTTCCAACATAATATTTTTATTGATTATATGGCAATTTTATATCGTGTACCATGATCACACTCACTTCCCAGTCCTCCGCAGTCCACTGCCACCCTTCTGACTTCTCCCCCCTGACAAAAGGAGGAGAGCTTTGATTGCATTTTATTTACTGATTTTGAGTGCGTGTGCCTGTCCTTTTGCATGTGTGCCCCATAACACAGGCGTGGAGGTCAGAGGAAGACGTGTGGGGGTGGGAGTCAGTTCATGCCTGTCTCTGTGTGGGTTCTAGGGATCAAAATCAGGTGATTGGCTTTGAGGCAGACATTTTTGTTTGCTGAGCCATCTCACCGGCTCTGTTTCCCACTTTCCTAACTGTGTGGAACTATAGCTCTGTAAAAAAGATCTGGAAGGATTTGGTATAATTTCTTCTTTGTACAAAAATCAATTAATATAAAATTATTCTAAGATCCTATTTCTGACCTGCTCTAAAGATGTAGATCAGTTTTACAAAACTGGACATTAACTGCAGGTCATCATAAACACTTTCTGGACATGGCTCTTACATATGGTGGAATCATTGGCCACTGACATTGACTTTCTGTTCTTAACAGAAGAGTTTATTCAAGGACCAAATTGAGCTGTTCCTACAGAACCATGTATTTCCATTATTATTGTCTAACCTGGGATATCTGCGAGCGAGAGTAAGTTTTTCATCTTCTCATACCTGTTATGAATCTTAAGATCTCACGTGTAGTGTAGTTTGTGAAGTAGTGTGATGATTCGGTCAAAGACTTTTCATGTGTGCCCTGTTCATGTGTGATGTGTTCATGTGTGATGTGTTCATGTGTGATGTGTTCATGTGTGCCCTGTTCATGGGTGACACTGTTCATGTGTGACGTGTTCATGTGTGCCCTGTTCATGTGTGCACTGTTCATGGGC
>NW_004949097.1:15322562-15328249 GCF_000317375.1 Microtus ochrogaster | reverse complement strand
CTGACACTGTCATAGATAACGTCACCCCGTCTCTGTGCTGACACTGTCATAGAGTACCGTCACCCCAGTCTCTACCCCTTCTTTCATTGCAGTCCTGCTGGGTGCTGCACGCATTTAGTTCTCTGAAGTTTCATAATGAGCTCAACCTCAGAAATGCTGTTGAACTAGCGAAGAAGAGCCTGATTGAAGATGAGGAGATGCCCGTCAAGGTCGAAGCTGCGCTTGCACTGCAGTCCCTGATCTCTAACCAGACCCAAGGTGATGCTGCCTTTTTAAATCATTCATTTCCTTCCTTAAAGAAGGAGATTTCTAAGTCTGAGGATCCAGTTTAGATTTCTTGCCCCCTTCTGAATTTTATAGGTACTTATTCTACCTGTTTTAGGAGCTCTGTTAGTGTGGTTTCCAGTTAAAAATTGTGGATACTGGGGTAAGCTGGGCCTTTAAAACACCTGGACCAGCTTTGGTGCTCTCTTGACTGGCCGCATGAAGTGGGGAAGGCATCTGGTGGCTTCTCTCTGAAGCTTCACGAAGCTGACAAGGCTCTGAACCTTTCTCCTGTCTCAGTTTAAGAAGTTAGCATGGACATCACCAAGATTCAGCTCCAGGGTCTCTATGGTTCTACCAGTTCAGAAATTAGCAAGCAATGTTTCCAGTGGGCAGTGACACAGGTGTTTTCTTTGTTCACAAAGATCTAAATGACCTTTGCAATTAAGTTCAGCTTCATGAGAACATGAGCTTGTGTCCTGTTTTAGTGGGAAGGCTGGATGAGGTGTAAGATCTGCTGGGGGATGGGATTGGTAGAGATGGGTCAGGACAGGGACAGCCCCATCAGAGCTGACCATGGTGTCTGTGGGCAGAGATGGGTCAGGACAGCGACAGCCCCATCAGAGCTGACCATAGAATCTACAGGTAGAGATGGGTCAGGAAAGCGACAGTCCCCATCAGAGCTGACCATGGTGTCTGTGGGTAGAGATGGGTCAGGACAGTGACAGCCCCATCAGTGCTGACCATGGTGTCTGTGGGCAGGAGTTCTCATACTTGTCATGTGGGTACACAGTCAGGCTGATGACACAACATTTGTGTAACTAGAATTCCTTAGGCAGAGCACCACATCCTGGCTCAGCACACACAGCAGCGTCTAGAACCGTATCTAGAGTTACATTGTGTGAGTGTCCACTCTTGCTGATTTCATTCACCTGCCTGCATTAGCCAAGGAGCACATGAAACCATACGTGAGGCCCATCATGCAGGAGCTGCTGCATATCGTCAGAGAGACGGAGAATGATGATGTCACCAACGTCATCCAGAAGATGATCTGTGAGTACAGTCATGAGGTGACCTCCATCGCTGTCGACACCACCCAGCACTTGGTAAGTGTTGGATAATTTTCCTCTGGGGAGGCGTGGACAAGTCTAGCTTAGTGAACCAGTGAGCTTATTGGGGTTACTTAAAGGAGAGTGGCTGGCCCAAGGCAGTGGTGTCGTTGAAAAGCCTATTCTGTCATGGGTGGCTGGAAGCTGCATCCCTGGAGCTCCCTGTGTAACTTCCAGACAACTTACTCTTTTCCCCAGTACTTACTGTCGTTATGATTTGGAGAAGGGCCTTGTCAATCCTAAGAACTTTGTGAATTCTGTTTTGTGAACCTTGTAAGGTTTGTTTGCTTCCTGAGTCTTCTCTTCCCTTCACTCCCTTTAAGAAGAAATAGCCATATAGCAACAGTAAGAATGAGCTAAGTGTGTACTAGTTTTGTAAAGAACCCTTAACAGGGGCTGGAGAGATGGCTCAGTGGTTAAGAGCACTGACTGCTCTCCCAGAGGTCCTGGGTTCAACTCCTAGCCCACACGGCAGCTCACAACTGTCTGTAATTCCAGATGGCATCAGCCATGTGCGTGTTTGTCGTACAGACATACATGAAGGCAACACACCTATACACATTAAAAATAAAAGCCCTGAGGAGTCTAAATAAGGCCACCCTCCCAGATAAATTAAACAGAATCTGGAGTTGAGTTTTATTTATGTATGAAATCTTAACATGACAGCATCTGCCTTAGTCAATAAGGTTCCTGGGTTTGGGCTGATCAACCTTAAATCAACCCACTCAGGGCAGTCCTTTCCCTGCAGTACGTTGAAATGCCATAACAACACTTTTGATGTGAGTCATTGGAACTCTTACTTTGCACTTGGAACTGGAATTTCATTTCCCTTCTTTGGAAAATTTAAAATTTATTTTTATTGTATATGTTCTTGGTGTGTGTGTGTGTGTGTGTGTGTGTGTGTGTGTGTGTGTGTGATGCAGAACGTGGAGGTTCAAGGACAATTCTATAGAATTAATTTTCTTCTCCCCCCTTTATGTATGTCCTGGGCATTGAACTCCTGTTACCAAAAATTTTTTAAAATTTGTGTGGCCAGTGCCTTTTCCCACAGAACCATCTTGCCAGGTCAGGAGAATGTTTTTTGTTGCCTCTTTGATAAAAATGTTCCTTTTGTTTTCTCCCCTCTCCTGTGCTTCCTGATGTGGACTATCAGACCGGAACTGGGGCCTCCCATGGCTTTTCTTCTCTTTTTTCTGTGTCTGTTTTTGTTTCATCTTCCGAGTGATCTTTGGTTTCTTCTTCTAAATGTTCTGTTTCATCTTTCTTTTTAGAAACACTTATTTTCAGTGTTTCTAGAATTTGATTTACTCTACAGATTACTAGAAGTTAAATATTAGTCAATGGCTATAATGGCTCATATGTGGTTCATGTCAGTGACTATCACGAATGCAGAAGGTGTTCATATAAGCATGACATGATCTGCCATTGCAAGAGAAAAGGTGATTCAGTCAACAGAGTGTAGAACGTAGTGTCTGAGAAATGCTGGCCTTTGGGTGCAGCACTGCCCCTCCGCCATGGTGCACTGATACCAGCTAGTGAGTATTCTAATGTAATCTTTACAGGCTGAGATATTTGGTAAAGTTCTTCAAAGTGATGAATATGAAGAAGTTGAAGACAAAACTGTCATGGCTATGGGGATTTTGCATACTATCGACACGATCCTAACAGTCGTGGAAGATCATCAAGAGGTGGGACTCCTTGTGTTTTATTATAGTGGTTATATTAACTGAAATTTATATGACTGGTGGTTACGAATTCTTAGTTTGGTGTGTGTGTTTTATGTGCTCACCGTGGTGTGTGTATGGAAGTTAGAGAACAGCTCTTGTGTTTTCTTCTTCCATTGTAGGTTTTGGGGACTGAACTCAGGTGGCCAGGCATTTGTGGCAAATGATTTTTTTCCCTTTAATTTTTTAAAATTTATGTATTTGTTGTGTGTATACTGAATGTATGCACGTATGTGGGTATCCTTAGAGGCCAGAAGGGGGCCTCGGATTTCCTGGAGCTGGAGTTGTCCGCAGTTGTGGGCCACCTGATATGGGTGCTGGGATAGGAACCCAGGTTTGCTGAAAAAGCAGCAAGCATTTTTAACCATTGAGATTCTACCTCCTGAGCCATCACACCAGCCTAAAGTCTTGGTGTTAAAGATTTGTATTTATTGTATTGGTAAGTTTTTAAGAATTGTCCTCATCAAATCACAATCCCAGAGAACCTAGACAACAATGAGGACCATAAGAGAGACATACATAGATCTAATCTACATGGGAAGTAGAAAAAGACAAGATCTTCTGAGTAAATTGGGAGCATGGGGACCTTGGGAGAGGGTTGAAGGGGGGAGGGGAGAGGAAGGGAGGGGAGCAGAGAAAAATGTAGAGCTCTCAATAAAAATCAATAAAATTAAAAAAAAAAAAGAAAACAGGCTGAGTAAGCCATAGGGAGCAAGCCAGTAAGCAGCACTCCTCCATGGCCTCTGCATAAGCTCCTGCCTCTAGGTTCCTGCTCTATTTGAGTTCCTGTCCTAACTTCCTTCAGTACGTGGAAGTGTAAGTCAAATAAACCCTTTTTTTCTCAAAAAAAAAAGAATAATAAGAAGAATTGTCCTCATAATTGAACATTTATACAGGAACCAGGACTTGGTAGTGAAATTCTGTGTCCAAACACACAAACAAATAGATTGGATTTCTCTCAAATTTTGAAGTAATGTGTTAAGATGATCAAGGAGGGAAGTTACACATTTATTGAAAGTAACCTGCATACACCTTTGTATTAATCTGAGTCTAGGTCATCCTCGCCTCCCAGGCTCGGTTTCTCTGAATTCCAGATTGAATAGAATAAGGGACTTGCCTTCCAGGAACCCACAGTCTAATCTTCGTGGAGAAGGGCGGAACTTTCGATTACAGTGGCAGGCTTTGTAAAGGAGCAGGGTTGTGATGCCAAAGGCACAGTAAGGATGGGAAGGAGTAAGCAAGAACTTGATGACATCCAAATCCCAGAGGAACATTGAGCTATGAAATTAATTTTTTGAGACTGTGTGTCATGCCACCCAGGCTGACCCCAGACTTACTCTGTAGCTAAGGATGGCCTTGAACTCCGGATCCTCCTGTCTTTACCTCTTTCCTTTGTGCTGGAACAGAACAGGTGTATTTCATCCCATGCTTTTTATGCAGTGCTGGGGGGTGGAACCCAGGGCTTCATGCTTGCTAGGCAGTCACTCCACCAACTGGCCCAGGGATGAGAGTTTAGACATTCTGTTCAGTGCTCACCCCTTTGCGGGCCAAGAGGTAATCGAGTCTCCTTTGCAGAGGCAGAAATGTGAGGGTCAGGAGGTTTAGGACTATTGTATCTGGTCACAGCTGGTCAGGTATAGGTCTAGATTTGTCCTTAGGACGTTCTTGTCACACATCAGCTTTTCTAACCTGCAGTCCATCTGGGTTCTCCTTTCCAAGTGGTGCATGGCCTTTCCTTAGTGAAGACTAACCATGTATTCATTGCATCTGTGAGCACAGGCTGCTGTTTAGCAGTGACAGATCTGCTCAGTGAGGGTTTGGGAAGCACTGTTAGCCATGTGACTACACGTTCATCCCGTGTTCGTAAGGCACCCAGATTGCTGAACCGGTGCAGTGTTTCTCTGCTAGACCTTCCTGCACCTCAAGACTTTATGTAAAATTTTAATTTCCATATTCAGTATTTTAATTTTTTGTTTTCATGTTGAAAATCTGGTCTTCTTGGTGACAGTGCGTTAGACCAGATTAATTTAGAGTGGCTGTACTTAGGCCAGCTATACTTCCTTCACTTGTATTTTCAATCTCATGAGACCTAAGAAATCACTAACCCAGGTTTTCCTAGTATGATATGGTGAGGAGAGCAAACCGCAGGATTATTTTAGAAACAATAGTTCTTTGTCTTTTGCTTAATCTTTTTGATCTTGATATTATTTTTTGAACTTCAAGTAATGTTGAGCATTCAAAGTTAACAACTATAATCATTAAAGGAGGCATGAGTTAAAGTTGAGACACATTAAGCAATTCACATCTGGCTTCCTGCCTAGAGATGAAAATATAAAACCTTCAGTGTAATTAGAGGCAAACCTGGCTGCGATCTGGCCTCCTCGTCACCTGTTCTTACTTTTATCATTTCTCTGGTCCTTTTCCTCCCTGCAGACGCTCCCATATGCTCCCCTCTCTTTCATCAATTGTTGCGTGCATGTGTGTATATCTTAGTTATATGTTTGTGTGTGTGTACGTGGGTATGTGTATATCTTATATATGTGTGCGTGTGTCTACACGTGGGTATGTGTATATCTTAGTTATATATGTG
>NW_004949097.1:15317946-15322154 GCF_000317375.1 Microtus ochrogaster | reverse complement strand
ATGTGTATATCTTAGTTATGTGTGTGTGTGTGTACACGTGGGTATGTGTATATCTTATATATGTGTGCATGTGTCTACACGGGGCTATGCGTATATCTTATATATGTGTGTGTGTACACGTGGGTATGCGTATATCTTAGTTATATATGTGTGCGTGTGTGTACACGTGGGTATGCGTATATCTTAGTTATATGTGTGTGTGTGTACATGTGGGTATGTGTATATCTTATATATATGTGTGTGTGTGTGTCTACATGTGGGTATGTGCACATAGGTGTATCAAATCCCCAGGAACTGGAGTTACTCTGTGCTGTGAGCTGAACTGGAGCTCTCACACACTCTTGACTGCTGAGACCTCTCCCCTTTCCCATTCATTAACTTTGAACTTCCATGTAATGAAGGTGAACTCTGGAAGCCAGACCTCTCTCAAAGAAGAACACACCTATGGTTGGTTAGAAAGGGCAAAACTGGAAATCCAGAATGGGTACTCAGACAGGTTCATTTTTATCTGATGTTTTAAGGATATTGGTAGAGTCCAGATTTTGGATCATTTGAACTTCAAAATAATAGTTTAGCATTTATCAAATTATCAAACTGTATCTTTAAATTATTTCAATTAAATAAAATACCCAAAATGAAATTAAAATTGAGTATTAGACTATGTTCTAAGGTTGAATTATAAATTTACATGAAAGTATATCTCACCACTGATTTTAACTTTTATTCACTTAAAAAATACAAAATAGTATCATACAAGAATAGTGTCGTTCACCTTTTATCCTAGCACTTGGGAGGCAGAGGCAGGCAAATTTCTGTGAGTTCAAGGCCAGTCTTTTCTACAGAGTGAGTTCCAGGAACAACTGGAGATAGAGTAAGACCCTGCCTTAGGGGTCTTATCTGATACAGCAGCTAGTCTCTGGAAGCAAAGACGGGAAGGATTCTCAAGTTTGGGTCCAATGATTGCCCCTTACCCTCCTCTGAGGAACGTTGGTAGTTGGCAGGACCACTCCTGGTGGACTCTTGACTGGTAGACACCGCTGCTGATGAAGGTGGGAGTTGTTCTGCTCAGGAGGTGGAGCTGCATAGCAACATATTATACAGTAGTTTTAACTGACATGTTCCACTCATTGTATCTGGTGATTCTTCCCTATCAGTCAGTAAGCATATAGTTTTAATAGTATTCTCTTGTATGCGTGTCACATTCACACAGCCAGCCCGTCACGAATAGACACTGACGTTCTCTGTTAAATGGATATTTGGTTGTTATTGTCACAGATATTGCTGTGCTGAATGGCTTTATCCATGTCCTGTCACTGGAGTGAGAAGTGTCTGTGGTGACTTCCTCGAGGAGATGTGTGGTGTTTGTGATCTAACGAATAAAGCTTGCTTGAAGCTCAGAGTGCAGACCTAGCCACTAGTTAGCCATAGAGGCCAGGCCATGGCGGCACACACCTTTAATCCCAGCATTCGGGAGACAGAGGCAAATGAATCTCTGTGAGTTCAAGGCTACCCCCCACTGCCAAACTGTCAGGCATGTGAGTGTGCAATCCTGAGATCAGAGCGCCTGTCCTCCTGCCCCTCACTTCTGACACAGCCGTGTAGTGTCACAGTCGTCATGTGTGAGGGAAAAGTTTTTTACATAGAAATCTTTGATCCATTAGGAATCATTTGCTTTAGAATATGAGGTAGGGAAGTATCTAATTCTAATTTTCCATGGATTTAACTTTCATTCCTATCACTGGTCTGCTTTCAGAATTCTCTTGTATTTTTACGTATTTAATTTTTACATGAAGATTGTAACTTCTCTCAAATATCTGTGGATATTTTATTAATATGATATTAATTTACACAATAACCTTAGAATGACCGCAGTAAATTTTAGATTCTTTAAAACTTGTCTTTAGATCACACAGCAGTTGGAGAACATTTGCCTGAGAATCATCGATCTTGTTTTACAGAAGCATGTCATTGGTAAGTTCAGAGGTCAGAGAAAAGGTAAACTGAGATTTGTTTTTCAATTTGATGAACTCAAAAGTACATTCTTTTAGCTCTTTAAACTTAGGCAGACAGTTTTGAGAGAGTGGAAGTTGCGTTCTTTAAACTTGAGGCTCAGCTTTTTGATATTAGCTAGGTATGTTCTCATTCAGTGGGGAACTCCTAATGTGTCCAGAGAAGAATTTTTGTTTCTAGGAAATTTAAAGGATGGTGAATGTAGTGTCTACATTTTCAGCAGAACTGGGCTGGTGCTGGGGATGCAGTTCAGTTGGTGGAGGGCTTGCCTGGCAGGTAGGAAGCCCTGGGTTTGTTCCCTGCACCAACAGACCCCAGTGTGGGTGCGACTTGCCTGAGTTCTCAGTACTTCTGAGGAGAGAGAGGAAGGAAGATTGGAAGTTGGCTACACAGTGAGTTTGAGGCCAGCCTGGGCTACCTGAGACCTAGTGTGGAGGGGCAGAGGGAGAAAGAAAGAAGTGGGGGAAGGAGAGAGGGAGAGAGAGAGAGAGAGAGAGAGACAGAGACAGAGACAGAGACAGAGAGGGGGGGGAGACTGGGATGAAGTTTATCTGGGATTTGAAAAGTGCTCAAGATTAGACAAGTGTTTCACCAGGAATATACATTAACAGAAAAACTGTGAGCTTCCAAGGTACGTACTAGAAAAAGCAGAGTTTAGAAGTTAGATATCTCTGCCTGGAAGTAAGAGCCGTGCATTTTCTGATGAAATATTTAGATACAGTTTTCTTTTGACCGAGATCATGATAGTGCGTGTGAAAACATAGCATTTCTTTGGGCCTCTTATAGTGGGTATAAAGTGTTCTGAGGTCAGTAAAGAATACTGCTCAAACTGCAAGTTCTATAACTTGAAGAAAATGCTCTTTCATAGTTATTAGTAAAACTATAAGCGAGATAGTAATGTATATTATCTCTGCATCATTAAGGTCTCCAAAAAATTACTAATAGCTTATACATTTTAAATCTACATGATAGAGGTATGCTAATACAGTTATCCTATATATTTGCAATATGAATTTATCGATAGAAATTCTATTTTGTGCTATAAAATAGAAATTTGATTTTCTTGTTACTGGTTTTCTGTTTTTGTTTTTTTGAGACAGGGTCTCACTGTATAGCTCTGGCTGTCCTGGAACTCTTCTTTGTAGCCCAGGCTGGGCCTCCAGACATCCATCTGCCTCTGCCTCCTGAGTGCTGGGATTAAAGATGTGTGCTACTATGCCAGGCTGAAATTTGACTTTTTCTTCTCCACAGGATTTCACTATGTTGTCTTGGCTTTGCCTGGAACTTGCTATGTAAACCAGGCTGGCCTTGAGCTTAGGGATTTGCCTGCCTCTGCCTCTGCCTCTGCCTCCGGAGTGCTGGGACTACAGCCACTATAAAATAGAAATTCCAGCACTATGAGCAGATTGTCGCTTCGCATTGCTGACTAGAGGACTGATGTTAGAGTTGAAGGCAGCCTCGTTTATGCTCCCGAGGAAGCTGTTCAGGAAGCTTGTGGCTCATGCGAGCAATGTTTGCAGTCCTCTGTGTGGTCCCTTTGATCTCTCTGTTTCCTCCCATTCTAACGAGAGGTTTTTCCCTTCTAGAATTCTATGAGGAAATCCTCTCCCTGGCATACAGTTTAACCTGCCATGCCATCTCCCCGCAGATGTGGCAGCTCCTGGGCATTTTATATGAAGTTTTCCAGCAGGATTCCTTCGAGTACTTTACAGGTACATAATGATCACACTACAGTTCTTCTTTCTAGACATGCTTCCCTTAGCAATTGGTGATTAGTACTAATCAGACGTGGGGTGCTTATAGCAGTGTTCCAGCCTTAGACAGGCAGAGGAGGTGGGTTTGTATGTCTCGTTTCTTATGTTCGTTTGCAGCAAGAGCGTGTGTTCATGTTCTGTGCACTTAGTTATGTTCTAAGCACTGCTCTCAGCCCAGCCATCCGGCAGTGAACAGCTGAGCCCTTCTCTAGTTTTCATTCTTGTGGGAGCAGGGTTGGCAAGGGTGAACTAAAGGCAACCACTGAGAACCTTGGCAGTGTGTTGGGTTGTGCTGCTGAGAGGGAGACACGGTGTCTGGGTGCTGCAGCAATGCTCTAGTGGGAACCTGAGTGCTGCAGCAGTGCTGAGGGAGACACGGTGTCTGGGTGCTGCAGCAGTGCTAAGGAGACACGGTGTCTCGGTGCTGCAGCAATGCTAAGGAGA
>NW_004949097.1:15315801-15317505 GCF_000317375.1 Microtus ochrogaster | reverse complement strand
GAGACAGTGTCTGGGTGCTGCATCAATGCTAAGGAGACACGGTGTCTGACTGCTGCATCAATGCTAAGGAGACACGGTGTCTGGGTGCTGCAGCAGTGCTCCAGTGGGAACATTCATTCTGCTCCTGTTGCACACGTCTCTGGGCTTCTGGTCTTTCCCCAGACATGATGCCGCTCCTGCATAATTATGTGACAGTAGACACCAACACGCTGCTGTCCAATCCAAAGCACTTGGAAGTCCTGTTCTCCATGTGCAGGAAGGTAGGTGCACCCTCAGCTGTCACGTGAGTCTTCGCAACGTCTGGTGTTTAATTTACCGGAATAGACTTGTCAATTTCATTTTAAAAATTAAGTTTGTGATTGTTGTAATTTTAGTTTCACAATATGTGTTACACGTTTTACTTACAAGTGTCACTTCCGTTTATGTTTATGTACTTTGAAAATTTTAAGTAAATACAGCCATCTCTCTGTATCCATGGAGACCCTGTGGATGTCAGACTCTGTGGTCCTCCAGCCTCATAGCTGACAAGTACGGTATCTGCCCATAGCCACCGCGCATCTCACTGTGCACTCAACCCACTTGTGTAATAACACCCAGGACAGTAGAGTGTGCTGTAAACAGTTGTGACACCACGTGGGCCAGAGAATCAGGACCAGGAAAAGAATCTACAGATTTAGTGACTTATGGAGATTCAGCCTCCTGTGGCTGTGGAGGGCCAGCACTCTACTTTTCTTTCCATTGTTTTTCTTTCAAAAATATAAACTTGTGGGTGCTGGAGAGATGGCTCAGTGGTTGAGAGCCTGTTGCTCTTGCAAAGGACTCAGGTTTGGTACTCAGCACCCACATGGTGGCTCACAGCCATCTGTGACTCCAGTCCCTGTGGACTCAGGTTTGGTTCTCAGCGCCCACATGGTGGCTCACAACATCTGTGACTCCAGTCCCTGTGGATTTGAACACCTTTTTCTGGCCTCTGGGCACCAGACATGTACATGATGCACATACTTACCTGAAAGCCATACACTTACATAGATAAAATTAGATAAATCTAAAAAGAAAATTTAAGAACATAAACTTGTGGATAATTAAAGTGATGGGAAAACTGACACTACAGTTTGCCAGCCAGTGACAGAATAGTGCCAATCTTTACCTTTAATTAATTGTATATTGGAAGCCACCTGTGTACCTACATGTAGTTAATTTGAACATAAGCAGCATAAAACAATGATAAAAGTTTCAAAAGCATACTTTGTGATAATTCATTGATGCTTATATACAGACATAATTGTCCACTATGTTAACTTAATCCTCATTTGGTTATATCCTAAGAAGTTTTTGATGACTAAGTCATGTTTACCTCCTTCAGGTAAGTGTGTGTGTGTGTGTGTGTGTGTGTGTGTGTGTGTGTGTGTGTGTGTAAACTTGTGTTACATCAAGCTGGCAGGCAGATTGTGGAAAGTTCAACTAGTCAGAAACCAAGAAGTTTGGCCCTAGAATTCGAGGGAAAATAACTGTAATGCAGCCCATGTTCTCACAGGGAGGTGTATTGAGTGCTCAGCTGGTGACTAGTGTGTCTGCTTTAGGTCCCAGCTAGATTATAAAGAGCTTACAAAGTTGTGCAGATGTCTTACCTATCCTGAGATTTTAAACTTTCTGTAGCTCTGTGATAGCCCCTTGATCTTATCTATCCTGAGATTTTAAACCTTC
>NW_004949097.1:15308859-15315551 GCF_000317375.1 Microtus ochrogaster | reverse complement strand
CTGAGATTTTAAACCTTCCGTAGCTCTGTGATAGCCCCTTGATCTTATCTATCTTGAGATTTTAAACCTTCTGTAGCTCTGTGATAGCCCCTTGACTGAACCATTCCCACCTGTCGGTCTTCAGGTTTTAGCTCTCAGTTGTGGGGTGTTGAGGAAAGGGGGACAGAGAATTGCAGTAGAGCAGTTGTGTGTCCCATCGCAGTTCAGCTGCTCCTGCAGCAAAGGCCAGGCAGTGTTCACAGCAGGTTCTTGTCAAGTATGTGACATGTAGCTCATTTTTTCGTTCTAATACTAGCTCATATTTAAAGAATTCTTGCAATGCATCAGGCATTTCCTGTGTGCTTTAAAAATATTTTTAAGTGTGTGTGTGTGTGTGTGAGTGAGTGTGAGTATGTGTGTGTGTGTGTGTGTGTGTGTGTGTGAGTGCATTGCTCAAGGAGGCCAGAAGAAAGCATCAGGTCCCCTGGAGCTGGTGTTACAGGTGGTTATGTGTCTCCCAATGTGGGTGCTGGGAACCAAATTCTGGTCCTCTGCCAGGGCATTCTTAACTGCCGAGACATCTCTGTAGGCCGTCCCCCACCTCCCCTCCCCAGTATTCTGAGACAGGGTTTTACTGTGTAGCTCTGACTAGCCTGGAACTCATTTTGTTTATCAGGCTGGTTTGGAACTCAGAGAAATCCACTTGCCTCTGCCTTCTGAATGCTGGGATTAAAGGCATGTGACACCATGTCAGACTCTTTTAAAAATGTTTTTGATAACATGAATTAATTATACATAGTAATGTTTCATTATAACATTATTTTCATACATGCACTTGTATGTCAGTCATAATTACTCATTATTGCCTCCGCTTGTCTGGCTCCAACTCCCGTGACTCCTTCTCTCCCAGACTGGTATCCTATGAACGTTCATGCCTGCTCCCCTTTCTCTGACCCAGTCAGTTTTCTTAGGGTTGTGTACACAAGCACTGACGTCTTGCCAATGGCTACACCTATGAAGAAAATATCTCTTCCTTAGCAACAATTCTGGGCTTTTTGACCCTATTTAGCCCTAAGACATTCGAGAACCCTACTTTTATCACTGGGCTGCTGCTTAGTAACCAGGTTTCAGAGCTTCTGTGTTGGAGCCAAGTTTGAACTCAGGTGTGTGGCTCCACAGCCTGTTTGTAAATTACCTTTTTGCAAACAAAGATCAGACAGGCTTTGGGCTCAGAGAGAACTGCCTGCCTCAGCCTTCCAACGCTGGGATTAAAGGTCTGCACTACCACACCCGCCTAGCCAATTTCTTTTCTAAAAACTGTGATCCCTGCAGGGTTGATGGCACAGGCCTTTAATCCCAGCACTTGAAAGGCAGAGAGACAGGTGGAGTTCTCTGAGTCTGATGCAGGCAGTCCACACAGTGAGTTCTAGGCCAGCCAGGGCTGCATAGAGATCCTGTCTCAAAAAAACAACAAAAGCTTATTTCTGTGACTGAATTCACAGGGGTTTGCTTCCTCTGACACTCTTGTCACTCTAGGTCCTGTGTGGAGACTCGGGAGAGGACGCCGAGTGCCATGCTGCTAAACTCCTGGAAGTCATCATCCTCCAGTGCAAAGGAAGGGGAATTGACCAGGTGATACTTATTAGAAAAGCCTCCTCCTGGACACTTATGTAAAAATGTCCATGCCTGACTGCTACTCTACTTATATTTTGATGGGAAGGTAAAAAGGCAGCCATAGTGTGTTTGCTGATGCAAATCCTATTTGATAGAAAAAAAAAAGACTCAGAAACATTCATGGCAATGGTAACAATAACATTACAATAAACAAACAGGAGCGTATGCAATAGAGAGAGTAGGGATCATGTGGGCTAGCTCCTGCTCCGAGCAGTTAAACAGAGCCCTTGCGCAGAGAAATGACAAGAGCAAAGGCCAGGGTCCGGGTGCTGAGTGTGCTATCAATGAGCGGGTCTTCTGTAGATGAGCGAGGAGACTTGGGAGAGCAGTGGGAAGGGAAGAGCAGGATCTGCAGCAGGAGCTCCTGTGGAAGGCATTAGGTGGGAGCTGGGTAAGGGCAAACACCTCGGTTTGCCTGTGGAACCTGCCCTGGGTAAGGAGGCCATGGGCAGCAGCAGGTGGGAGCGGGGTTGTGCTACCCACACTGCCTGCCTGCAGGTGGTCATAGATGTTCATTAAACAAGTTTTCTAGGGCCAAATCTAGGGAAAATGAGCCACACAAGAGTCGACAGATTCCATTGCTGTGCGACTGTCTGGAGTGTGTCTAGGAAGCTGGGTTTGTATTGTTTCCAAGTTAACTATGGAATGGTTTTGCTTTCTAAACCCTAGGGCATATTGATTATCATGAAAGGGCTGTTTGGATAATGCTCACAGTGACTTGTCTTGAGATAGAAAGATGGGATGTGAAAACTTCTGTCCGGTGACTTTATCTCATCACCTACTTAGGAGAGTTGTATCGGGTGGGAAAAGGTGACAACTTCAGTTTGGAGGGGTGTGGTAAGTAGGAAGGAGCTGGACCAACCTTGTATAGTCCGCGAGAGTCTGCAGCGTAATACAGTGAGTGTGCACTAGTCCTGGGATGCAGAGGGAAGCTCATGACTCTGTGCCAACGAGCTGAGGACTGTAGGTGATGGAATATTGGTATGGACACTGCATAGCACCTTCAGCCATAGCCTGGACTGCGCTCCTCTGGGTTTCCTGTAGACTAGAGGAAGGGCTGGTGTATCTAGTCTGGGATGCCAGTGCTGCTGCTGCTGGTCTTTCATTCATTTATTTATTCATTTCTTAATGGATAATGTATTTCTATGGATATATTTTCCTAAGTCGTCAGTCTTCTTTTAATTTAATGGAAGGGATAATTGTTATATTAATTTTAAAACCTAAAGGTTTCTTTAACTCTTGGTGGCTTTACATATGATAGTAAATTCGTTAACTTTAGTTTTGAAACATGTCAGAAAGTTGGGGTTTTTTGTTTGTTTGTTTTTTAAGCAGGGAGGTTCTTGAGACAGGGTTTTTCTAAAACTTGCTCTGTAGACCTGGCTGGCCTCAACTCATAGATCCCCCTGCCTCTGCCTCCTGAGTGCTAGGATTAAAAGCACGCACCACCATGGCTGGCTTTCCTTGTGATTTTACTGATTTTTGAATAATTACTTCACCATGACTTGTGGTTCTAATGTAGATGATATCAGACATGTGTGACACCGTCCAGTCCAGTATCAGTGAGTATCTAGATGAGAAATACATGCTTGAGTTAGCATTGCAGTCAGGGGACCCACAGTATTGTCGTAGTCTGATTCATTTATTTCCAAATTGGCATCAACCCTACCTTTGTCATTTACCTTGAACATGGAAGTGGCTGAGTGAAGGTGGAGCTCACGAGCTATTTCCTGCTGGCTGCAGTGTGGACATAAGAGGGAACGAGACTGTCACTTTTTGTCTACTTAGTCTCTTGGTCTCTCTTGGTTTGGGAATATATGTCTTTAAATATCCTACACACAGTTGAAATAAGCACTTTATTTAGTCACAAAGATAGATTTATTGGGGACACAGCCAGCATCAGCCATCGGAAAGGCTCTTGGCTGCAGCGTGTGGGTGACTCTTGCTTCTGTCCCACCCTCCAGTGTATCCCGCTGTTCGTTCAACTTGTCCTGGAGAGACTGACCCGTGGGGTCAAGACCAGCGAGCTGCGTACGATGTGTCTCCAGGTGGCGATCGCTGCCCTCTACTACAGCCCCGAGCTGTTGTTCCACACTCTGGAGCAAGTCCAGCTGCCACACAACCCGGGACCCGTCACCTCGCAGTTCATAAACCAGTGGATGAACGACACGGATTACTTCCTTGGGTATGTGCCCTGTTGGTTTTACATGGCCTTGATGTTTTGGGAAGTTTAGTTTTTAATACAGTGTTGTGTTGAGGGATATCTTTATATCTTGGGGACTATTTTTAGTCCATTATTATTTAAATTTTTGAAAATTAGGAATATTTAAAAAGATACTCTGTATCTGTGCCAGTGTATGTGTGTAGGCACAACGTGTCATGCCTTGTGTGTAGAGGGTGTCTGAGCACAGCTTTTAGGGGTGATTTTGTTCTTAACTCCTGTGGGCCCAGCACCTTTACCTGCTGAGCTATCACTTCAATCCAGAAAATTAGGAATGTGTTTTGAAGTATAACCTGATGGAAAGATACATTATATAGTATATAATATAGAATAGTTGTTTTTAATTTTGTTTTCAAGACAGATTTCATGTGCCCAGGCTGGCCTTGAATGCTTCATCCTCCTGCCTCTACCTTCTGAGTACTGGGCTTGTAAGATTCAGTTTTATTCATGTATATGTATGCATCTCTGTGGATGCTTACCGTGTGTATGAGTCATGTGTGTGTGTATGTCTCTGTGGATGCTTACCATGTGTATACTGTGCAGGGTGGGTACCCTCAGAGGCTGGAAGAAGTGTTGGTTCCTCTGGAGCTGGTGTTGTGGGTCCTAGGCATCAATCTCAAGTCCTCTAGAAGAACAGCAATTGCTCTTAACACTGAGCCGCACCCCCCTCCCCACTTTTGTCTTAATTTTTGATGTCTTTAAACAAAGGAAATAATTTCATAGAAATATGTCTAACATAAAATGACCAATCATTTTTGCCTTTGGAATTATAATTTTCTTATCTGTCGGAAGATGTGTGTGTGTAGCCACCTAGCATGCTGACTTTTTGAAATACTGTTTGGCAACTGGGGTTGGTGTGGATGGAGCATCTGCCAAGAGAGCACGGTCTGGAGAGCCCTTCATTTCTCCCGTTGCATGCAACCTTATGTTGCTGAGTAGACATTTCAGCTCTGACAACCTCAGATACAGCTCTTTCATTAATCATAAGTGGTTATAGCAAGATGACTCCTGTAAGCCCTTCCCCTGTTCCTGAAATCAAGTCTTTTTATAGAGCTTAGGCTGGCCTTGGAATTGCTCTATAGTTGAGATTTATCTGGAGTTTGCAGTATCCCTGCCTCAGCCTCCTCAGTGTTGTGGTTATAGGTATGATCCACCACACCTGACCTCCCTGACAGACTTTTTTTGTAGTAAGAGTTGGTTGGTTTGTTTGTAGAATTTGGTTTATAAGGATTTTACTTCTTTTAGTTTTTCTAGAGCAGTACCTCTTTGTAATAAAATATATTAATATATTAATAGTTCACAACCTCTTTGACTGACCTCTATCTCCAAAATAATACATAATGATTCATAACAGTAGAAAAAGTACAGTTATGAAATAACAGTAAGATTAGTTTATGTTTGGGGGTTTCCACAACACGAGGAGCCGTATTAAAGGGTCACGGCACTATGGAAGGTTGAGAACCATGGCTCTAGAGTTTGCCCTCTGTGACCACATCTGCATGGTTTTCAACGCTCGCAGACACCACGACCGGAAGATGTGTATAATAGGACTGAGCATCCTCTTGGAGCTGCAGAACCGACCTCCTGCTGTGGACGCCGTGGCTGCACAGATCCTGCCCTCCATCCTCTTCCTGTTCCTTGGCCTGAAGCAGGTCTGTGCAACACGACAGCAGGTCAGCCGTGGAGATCCCGCAAAAGCACAGAAAGCAGACATGGAGGAAGATGGTAAAGCCTACTTACGATTTGTACTGTAGTTGATTTTGCTTTGTAAAAATAATTTATCATTAATTTGTTACTATAAAAATTAAATTATTTTACGTGCATGAGTGTTTGCCAGCAGGCACGGTCATGTACACTATGTATGCCTGGCGTCTGTGGAGGCCAGAGGAGGTGTTGGATCTCCTAGAACTGAATTTAGATCACTGTGAACCAGGCCAGAAGGAGGCGTTGGATCTCCTAGAACTGAATTTAGATCATTGTGAACGAGACCAGAAGGAGGCATTGGATCTCCTAGAACTGAATTTAGATCACTGTGAACCACCATGTGGGTTCTGAGAACCAAACTTTGGTCCTCTGCAAGAGGACCACTGAGCTCAGCCCCAGATTCTGCTTTTAAAATGTTAAAAAATTATAATTATACTGGTGTGCATGTGTGTGGAAGTCAGAAAACAGCTTACTGGGTCTTGGGGATTGAACTCAGATCTTGAGGCTTGGAGGCAAGTACTTCACTCAGTGAACATCTCACTGGCCTCTGCTTTCTTGTTTTTTGAGACAGACCTTGCTTTGTAGCTCAGACTAGCTTTAAACTCACGATTCTCCTGCCTCCGTCTCCTGTGTGCTAGGACTGTGTGTATGCACTGTCATTTCTGACTTGGATTTTGATTGGAACGTGCTTCCTTCATTTCAGCCTGTTTGTGATCATTAAACAGATCGACATCCTTTGGCCTGTGACACATTTAAACTGGGCCTTCCATGACTTACAGATTTTATCGTGTGGAGTACATTTAGATCTGTGCCCCTTGATACTTAAAACTCTGTGACTTCTAAGTGAAGCCTTGTAGGTGTTGTTTTGCCTTGAAAAGCATATATATGAGAATCAGATGGTCTTAACTATGAGTTAGCAACTGAAGACTTACTTTTTTGTATATACTGACGAGCTCAATGAAAATAGCTACCATTAACTGATTGACTCCCTAGATTAGGTGTACTCTCTCAGGATAAGAGGTTTTTTTTTTTTTTGTTTTTCGAGACAGGGTTTCTCTGTGGCTTTGGAGCCTGTCCTGGAACTAGCTCTTGTAGACCAGGCTGGTCTCGAACTCAC
>NW_004949097.1:15302110-15308759 GCF_000317375.1 Microtus ochrogaster | reverse complement strand
TAGACCAGGCTGGTCTCGAACTCACAGAGATCCGCCTGCCTCTGCCTCCCGAGTGCTGGGATTAAAGGCGTGCGCCACCACCGCCCGGCTAGGATAAGAGTTTTATAGAGATTTTTTTTTAATGGTTCTTGGGTAATTTATCTTAAAAATTAAAATTTCGAGAGGTTTAAGGATTAAACAAATTTAGCGTAAAATGGATGAATACAGGAAGTTCAGTCAATCAAGGATCACAGGGCTGGCAAGATATTTCAGTGGGTAAAATGCTTGCTACTGAGCCTTATGATCTGAGTTCAGGCTCCACAACCCACATGTCAGGGAGGGAACTGATTCCTGAAAGATGTCCTTTTGTATCTGGGGTAGACATTAGAGTGATAACTGTTTTCTAGAAGTACTTTGACCTTGAAGAATCATTGGAGTAAGCAGTAAAGAATCTTTGCTTCTTTATAATTTCTTACTTTCTTACCCTATTTGTTGGTTCATAACTAGTATGGTCTTGGGGATACCCCGGACCTGAGAGTTGAAGTCATTGTGAATGGGAACCATTCTGCGTTTCTTCCCATGAGAAGAGCAGGGCAGTCTGCAGTTCAGCGGGGTCTGAGCTGCCGAGTTTAAGAGGGAGACGCAGTCAGTCTGCTACCGTGAGGAGAAGTCGATAGTTTAGATAGATCCTGTGCTGGTTGCACATGTCCTTGTTTTCACTCTTCACATGACCGGGTCCCCAGAGGAGATCTCCAGCGAGGAGGAGGAGACGAACGTCACGGCTCCAGCCATGCAGTCGCACGCCGGCAGAGGCGAGGAGGAGGATGACGACGATTGGGATGAAGACGTGCTGGAGGAGACGGCCCTGGAGGGCTTCAGCACCCCGCTGGACCTGCACAACAGTGTGGACGAGTACCAGTTTTTTACACACGCTCTACTGAGTATGTCTTCGCCGCCCCCACCTCCGTTCCTCAAACCTGAAGACTTTTTTTTTTTTTTTTTTTGGATTTTTCGAGACAGGGTTTCTCTGTGGTTTTGGAGCCTGTCCTAGAACTAGCTCTTGTAGACCAGGCTGGCCTCGAACTCACAGAGATCCGCCTGCCTCTGCCTCCCGAGTGCTGGGATTAAAGGCGTGCACCACCACCGCCCGGCTTTGAAGACTTTTTTTTTAAAACATCTTTAATTTCTTCCTGTTAGAAGGTGTTTTGGGATCTGCCCCCATATTGGTATAGACTCTTTAAGATTTTTTCTTTTGCTTTAGAAATATCCAAACACATTTCAAATGATAAAGTTTAGAATGGTAACCCGAAAGCCACCCTAAACTCCCATTGCTGCCGCAGCAACATCAGGCTGAGCCTGCAGCCATCTTCACAGACGTCATTTTAGGCACAAGTGTCTACATGTTGTGCTTGGTCTCAGACAAGAATGGCCTTTTTTCTCTTTCACAGCTGAGATTTTATTGGTTGAGGTGCATGCCTTTAATCCCAGCACTCAGGAGGCAGAGGCAGGCTCCAAAGCTACACAGAGAAACCCTGTCTCAAAAAACCAGGGGTTACTGTATATGGCTATAAACACTGGGTGGCAGGAGTCTGCACACATTGTCAGTGTTGGCACTGGGCCCCAGGAAAGCTTTGCTGTTCTCTGAGCCTCATCTGGGGAAAACTGCCACTCCCATGGGGCCGAGGCACTGGGGTCCTTGACTGAGCTCATGGCAACAACATGCATTCAATCCAGAGCTGCAGTTGCTTCCTACAAAAATAAAGAATAAGCGAATGAAATCCTTTACAAATTATTAATCTAACCGTTATACTGAAAACAATTTTTAGTTAATGTCTGTTATTTGCTTTATGGTTAAATAGTAGTTCTGTGATTATATTATCTTTTTTTTTAAGACAAAATTTCTTTATTTGTATATCTGTACCTTTATATTTATCTTTAAGTTCTGTAAGTTCTTTTTTTTTAATTTATTTTTTTATTTCTCTATTCAAAAATTTACACTTCTTCCCCTCCTCCCAGTCCCCTCCCACTCCCCCACTCACCCTCTTCCCTCCCCCTCCCTGCTTGAGAGAAGTCAGGGACCCCTTCCCTGTGGGAACAAGGCCCCCCCGCCCTACATCCAGGCCTAGGAAGCTGTGCATCCATATAGACTAGGGTCCCAAAAAGCCAGAACATGCCATAAAAACAAGTCCCAGTGCCTTTATCAATGGCTTCTCAGTCAGCCCCCATTGTCAGCCACAATCAGAGAGTCGGGTTTGATCCCATGCTCCTTTAGTCCCGGTCCGCTGGATTTGGTGAGCTCCCATTAGAACAGGCACACTGCCTCAGTGAGTGGACCAGCGCCTCACTGTCCTGACTTCCTTGCTTGTCTTCTCCCTCCTTCTGCTCTTCAACTGGACCTCTTTCATTTCTACTATTGGATGTTTAAAATTCTCATGTGTGCATCCTATTTTTGCCAAGTAGGCAATGCCAACACAATACACCACCATTGTTTGGTTCTGACACAGTGCAGGATTGCTCTCAAAGCCAGCCGTGGAGCTAGAAATAGGAAAGTGTGCTCCAGGATAGGCATCCTGACCATGCTCGACAGTCGAGACGCTCCTCTCGTGGGTTGTGCAGCCGTCTGTTGACAATCTCCACTAGACCACTAAGGAGCCTCTGAGGAGTTCTGGGAAGGGTGGCATAGGACTGCAGGCGACTGCCATGAATGTGGGCTCTTTCTGCCCAGTGCAGAGTGGCTCTAAGCTGCTGACCTGTTATGGTATTTTACTTCTGGGAGTAATTAGGTTTGAAGTGCAAGGTCTCCGGGATCCCAGACAATGTGAGATTGTTAGATCAGGAGTAGAACCGTAATCGATGAGAAGAGTGTGCAGGTGGAGGACACTCAGTAATCGATGAGAAGAGTGTGCAGGTGGAGGACACTCAGAGACAGGCAGAGGGTTTGATGTGTGGTGGGAAGGCTTCGCAGTGGTTTCCTGAGAGACCAATAGAGCTCTTGTGATTGAAATGGGAAGTTGAGAGCATTTAGAAAGAAAATGTTAAACTTTGTTTCAGTTGTGTTAAATTTGAAAGGTTTAGCTGGAAATGTCCAGGAAGAGAAGGGAAGGATTTTGCACAAGGCTGCAGATTTGGGTCCTCAGTGTAGAAACAGCTATTGTGGAAGGTCTTAGGAAGAGTCCAATGAGAATGGTAACAGTGAATCTAGGTGTTTCCCAGGATCAGAATCTTAGGGTATATTATATTAAATATATATATTTAGGGGAAACTTCAGAAGAAGATAGACAAAATTAGGGGAAACCACAGATTTGTAAAGGGGACTTTAGTTGTCTCTGGGGATCAGTTTCATCCCCCTGCCACTTATTGTCTGGAAGAATTTTATTAAGATTTGATCATACCACCTGCTTTTCCCGAGATAATAATGGTCACTGGCTTTCTTACCTTTTCTCCTCCAAACCCCCCGAAATGCTGTAGCTGTGCAGAATCGGGATGCTGCCTGGTATCAGCTGCTGGTGGCACCACTCAGTGAGGATCAGAAGAGAAAGCTGCAGGAGGTGTACACATTGGCGGAGCATCGGAGGGCAATGGGAGGTCAGCCATCCTTTCCACACATCCGCCTCGTTTGATTAGCTGAAGAGCAGCCCTTCATGATAATGAAGAATTCCATGGCTGTTCTTGCTTTGATTTCATGACAGGCTCTTCTGTGCAGCCTAGACCTCCCTGAACTAGTAATCCTCCTATTTTGATCTGTATGTGTGTGCTAGAGTTACTGGTATGTGTTCCTTCTCCTGGGCTGATTTGTATGTGGAAGCTGCTTGTTTGTTTCCTGGCAGTCCAAACCCAAATAATCGCTCAGAAACTACGTTAATTATATCACTGCTTAGCCTGTTAGCTTGTGCACATTTCTAGCTAGCTCTTCCACCTTGAGTTCACTCATTTCCATCAATCTGTGTATCATCATGAGATAGTGGCCTACCGGCAAGGTTCCAGCATCCCTCTCCTCCAGCTGCTGCAGGGCATCTCCTGACTCCACCTACTCTCTCCTCTATCTGCTTGGAATTCCCACCTTGCCCTATTCTGCGCTGCAATAGGCCCAAAGCAGCTTCTTTATTAACTAATGGTATTCACAGCACACAGAGGGGAATCCCACATCACCTTCCTTTTTCTGTCTAAATAAAATGGAAGATTTTAACTTTAACATAGTAAAATTATATATACAAAACAGTTATCAAGCAAGAATTATAATTACAATATTTAGTCCATTTATATTTGGCAAATTAGAAAAATACACTATCATCTATCCTATCTTTGTGAGTCTAAAGTCTTTAATCAGTGCTCCTGCCTTGGCATCCTTTTATGTCTTCCCTTCCCTCTTTTCAGTAGCAGGGAGGCTTCACATCTGAGGACAAGATCATCTTCTCTGCGTTTAACTTTGGGGTCGCGCCCAGCAACAACTGAAAGGCGTGTCCACCGTTCACCGACCAGCATCACCGCTGCTGCTGCTTTCACGGAATGCGTGAGGGCCAAGAGGGAAACAAGGGGCCGTGTAGTCGGCATCAGGCAGCCACGGACTCGCTCGCCCTTCCCTTGATCCTTCTTAACCTGGAATATGTATTTTTCAATGGCTACTGTAATGTACGAAATGAAAGAAAAGCAGGGTCATTGAGTGGAAAGGACAAAGCATCTGGTCTGAAGGCCAAACACTGAGGGGTTAGAGTTAGGTATTGGCGCATGCGTCTCAGGTTTTTGCCTTGCAGAATCAGTGGATTTATGCGGATAACAGTGCCTTCTGTTGTACATGAATTATCAGAAACAAATTTTTTTGGAGTGCGTTGCAATTTTTTTAAATCACAAAGCATTTCTAGATATCCTGTAAACCTTGGTTGTATGTCACCTCACTCTTCATTGTCCTCTGCAGCGGCTGTCAGGCAGTTAGTGCGAGTCTAACTCTGGTTTCAGAAACATCCTTGCTCCTCTGACCACCGTGTGCCGAGTGGCTTTCTTCAGGGGTTGGAGCTTAGGCCGTGACTGGCTCTTCATAAGACATCTGTGGCTTTACAGAGAACTGCTGTATTCCCTTTTCCGTCACATTTTCCCTCTTGAATGGGGTGATGTTTCAGGATCACAAATGTGTTGATTACGTTGGTAACCTGCTAAGTTCAGGCTTTTCCCACTTCTGGGCACCAGCAGCAGGGGCCTGTTAATCACTGGGCTTAGCAGCAAGACTGAAGTTCTTACGAATCACATGTTTAACTGTATTGTACTGGTTGGGGGCATCCAAATGCGAAGGCACATTAAAGTTTTAAGAAGGCAATTTCTGGGGGAGGACTTGGTCGCTACTTACCATTCCAGCCACGTTGGACAGGGCCCAAAGCATTTTATAATTTTTTTCTTCTTTTTTTCTTTTCTCCTCCCGCCTCCCCCCCCCCTTTCTTTTTAGATAGAGTCTTGCTCTGTATGCAACTCAGGCTGGCCCCAAAGTTGCATCCCTCTTGACTGCTGTTGACAGGCCCAGCTGATTTTTAACTTCTTTTTAAGTCAGGGTCTTGCTTCACAGTTCTGGCCGGACTGGAACTCTACACAGCCTAGTCTGGCCTCAGACTTGCTGCAGTCCGCCCACCTCAGCTTCCCAGGGATTGGAGTTATGGCCCACTTCAGGTGACCCGGCAGATCTCACTACCTGCTGTCTCAGAGTCTGAAATTTCCCCAGCCTGATTTAGCTTGTTCTCTATTATGGCTCAGTTGGTTTTTAAAAATTCTCCAAGGGTTGGTCTTTTGGTCAGCTGGGTTTATAGGTGAATGATGTCAGTATTGTAGATGACTTTTTCCTGAACTGTTCAAAAGCCGAATATGAACCCCACAGTGCTTTTATTTAGCAAAATGGAAATATGTCATCAGGACTTGATGTGTTTCTGGATGTGATACAAATTTTGTTTCTGTGAAATGCCTACAGTGTAAATTTCCATCTGCAGCTGGCAGAATTTTCTGGATGCTTCCTGAATTGCCAACCCTTGCTCATATATTTTGTTTTAAAATTTAGGTTATTTAATTTTTTTTTTTAAAGAAGTATCTTGAAAAGCCATACGTTTCAGAGTGAAATGGCCCTGCATTTTCCCACTCCTCATTTTTCAGGGCACCAAAGCTGCATGACCCCCAGCAATTAGAAGGGAAAGATTGCATTGTGGGGGAATTTTAGATCTTTGAAATTGTTTGGTTTCCCCATGTCTCATACGGTTTAATTGTAACGTAGGTAATATGCCTTCACACTGGATCTCGGGGGCATGGGTCTTAGAGATGTTGCTTTGTGGTGGATTGTCATCTGCAGCTATAAGGGAACGGAGACTCCTGCACACCACCACACCTTGTTTTTGAAGCCAGAGTCATTGTATGATTTTATTACCGGAAGTGCTAACCGGAATGTGATCTGGTTACCTTGGAAATGCAGGAACCTACATGAATGTACTGTAAAATAAAGTGTGGGCTAATTCCCACCAACTGAACTCTGCTGTGTGACTGTTTTCTGGAGCGTGGAGTTGATAACGTGTTGGCACGTTTTCCTGACTTCCAGGAACCTGGAACAAGAGGGGAGAGAGGGAGTAACATCAGGATCTCTGGTCTCCTCGTGAACAGTGTGAGCGTGAGAGCGCTTCTGCAGGCCACGGGAGTGCATCCTGCT
>NW_004949097.1:15291046-15302010 GCF_000317375.1 Microtus ochrogaster | reverse complement strand
GGGAGTAACATCAGGATCTCTGGTCTCCTCGTGAACAGTGTGAGCGTGAGAGCGCTTCTGCAGGCCACGGGAGTGCATCCTGCTGGGCAGATGCTGAAGAGGACGAGACAGGAGGATCACGGGTACTTTAGAGCCGGTCATGGTGACACATATCTGCAGCCCGGGAGAGCAGGCGTGAGGATCGTACATTCAAGGCCATCCTTACCTACGTGGTGAGTCAGAGGCCAGCCTGGGTGATGTATGACTAGCTCAAAAATAAATGTATAAGAATTTAAAATATTAAAAATTGAATTGAATAGCACACCAGAAAAGGATTATACTCTGTGGTCACACGGAATTCATCTTAAGGGATCTGAGAATGGTTTGACACGTAAACATACCTGCAGGACCAAACCATCGTCATTTCAAACAGTATTGTGAAAGTATTTGATAAAATTTAGCATCCTCCAATAATAAAAACTTTAAAAGTCAGGTATAGCAAGAATTCGCCTCAACACAACTTCATATATAACACTATATTATAATATATATTCAGATAACATATAATATATTCAGATAACACCATATTAATGGGGGAAAGTTGAAAGCCTGCCTTCTGAGAACTAGAATAGGACAAGGTTTTAGCTTTGTTGTTACAGTTCTGAGAAATTAGGCAAGAGAAAGAAATGGCACCCAGATCAGAGAGAGGACTCTTCTTTATTATTAGCTTTCTTTTTATTTATTTTTTGTGACTTTTTGTCACATCTTGCATCTCAATCCCATTCATTTCCCACCTCTTTGTAGCGCCCTCCGCCCTTGCAAACCAACCCTCCACTCCAATAAAATAAAACTTGAGAAGAAAAATTAAAAAAAAAAATCTCATCACGGAAGCTGTAGTGCAACATAGTCACTCAGTAAACCCTTTTATCCATAGATCTTTACTTGCAAATGTTCATTGCAAAGAGTCATTGGTCTGGTTGGAGGCCTCTGGTTTCTCAGTCAATGCTGGACCCTCACCACCAGATTCCTCTTTGGGTCTCCTGTTGTTGCCCTGTGTCATGGAGATCCTGCAGCTTTGGGTCTGTGGGTCAGGCCCCTTCACGCGCTCCAGCAGATCATAGATGGGTGGATGCTGGGATGGGCCAGCTCATAGCCCTGGTTCTGGGCATGGATAGTTGCTGGATTAGTCAGCCCGCCAACTCTCGCCATGTCTTTACCGCCAGGATGGGCTCTCCAGCCTTGCCCCAGCTAGTTCACCACTTGCAGTCATGAACGAGGGGCGGGACTGGTTCTGCTGTTTTCACGCCCTTAGGGTCGGCTCTCCCACACCTACAAGTCCAGAGCCAGCTCTACTGCGGCCCAGGCTAGGTGCAGGGGCCATTTCCCAGAATGCTGCTGGCGGTGAGGAGAAGGGGCAGTTCTCCACCTGCCACAGCTGTTGAGTGTTGACTGCCTCCCCCACCCACACCACCACACGTCAAATGAAGAGCGGGACCAGATCTGTGCTCAGAGAATACTCAGGGCCAGCTCCCGTCACCGCTATAAAGAGGGTCAGCTCTACCATGTGGTCCAGGAAGGTACTAGGTTCACAGAAAGAGGACTCTATCTCTGTTTGCAAATAGCATGGTTTTTAAATGTTTATTTATTATTTTAAGTTTTATAGGATATTTTTTGACAATTTTTTAGTGTAGTATATTCTGATTATGCCTTTTCTCCCCCTCCAATTCCTCCCAGAACCTCCCCAGAATATTTTTTTTTGTTATATTTAATGTGTGTATGTGTGTGTGTGTGTGTCCTGCCATAAAGTTTCTAGGATTAAATTCAGTTTTTCAGGCTTGGCAGCAATCACCTTACCTGATGAGCTATGTTGGGAACTTAGAATGATCTTATGAAGAAAAAACTAAAAAGACACAACTAAAAACTTGTTAGGACTGAAAAGAAGTTCAATTAAGTTGCAGAATATAAGATTTACCTATCAAATTAGCCTATCCATACATAAATAATAAACTAGTTGAAAATCAAGAGAATAAGAGTTATAAAAATAAATATAACCCCAAAACGTATAAATTTTACTGAGAAAGCAAGCAAGCTGTAATGAAGATAAATCACGGATGGAAGAAGCTGAAGACACACGTAGAAAGGTGCCCCATGTTCACATTGGAAGACTATGTTGTGTATGTACATGCATGTACACATGTGCATACCCATGTGGAAGCCAGAGGCTAACACTGACTATCTTCAATTGATCCCCACTTTATTTTTTTTTTGCTTGTTTTTGTTTTTCGAGACAGGGTTTCTCTGTGGCTTTGGAGCCTGTCCTGGAACTAGCTCTGTAGACCAGGCTGGTCTCGAACTCACAGAGATCCGCCTGCCTCTGCCTCCCGAGTGCTGGCCCACTTTATTTTTTTAAGACATTGTCTCTTCTCTAAATCTACAGCTCATCAATTGGCTAGATTGACTGGTCAGTGAGCTCTGAGGATCTGCTTGTCTTCCCTATCTCCCAATGCTGGGCCATGTGCTGTCTACTACATGATGTTCCTTGATTCCAAGATGGCCTTTGTAGGTGGAGGCTGGTTGTTTGTTCCTGGCAGCCCAGACCTGAAATAATTACACAGAAACTATATTATTTAAAACACTGCTTTGGCCCATACCTTAAGTGTATTGCTAGCTAGCTCTTATATCTTAAATTAATCCATTTCTATTATTTTGTATTTTACCACAAAAGTTCCCAGGCGTCTGTCTACTTTGGAAGTGGCTACATGGTGTCTCTCTGACTCCGCCTACTCTCTCTACATCTCTGTTTGGATTTCCTGCCTGGCTTTACTTTGTTAAGCCATTGACCAAAAGCATATTTATTCATTAACCAATAAAAGCAACACATATACAGAAGGACTTCCCACACTATTTCCCCCTTTCTGTTTAAATAAAAAGGAAAGTTTTAACATGGTAAAATTATATATAATAAAACAGGTATACAGCAAAAATTACTATAATACTAAGGAAAACTATAATTACAACTATTCTTCAACTACATCAAAGACTCCAGAAGGATATAATATTACTTAACTAAGCAGAAAGTGCATGTAAGCAACTTCCAAAACTCTAGAATTGACAGAGATATCTTGCTGCCTGGACAGTCACCCAAAGTTTTTCTGTAACATTGGGGCATCCAATCTTCAGCCTATAGGCCCATAGTATTCATCAGACTTTTCCATGAAGAAGGAGATTTGAAGATCTGTTCTGCCTTATAATGGCAAAGTCCATCAGTTGCTTTCTTCTGTGTCCTACAGAATGTCTGGCAGACTCTTTCATGAAGCAGGAACCCTGAAAGATGATCTCACCTATAGGCAAGTTCAGCAGTTATTTTTCTGTGGGTCCTGCATGTCCAATTCATAACATCAAGCAGTCCAGGAAAGAGCAGTTTCTTGCCCATATGGCTACCAAACTCCATAAGAAGCCTCTTCGATGCCCATCTTCCTCTTGAAGTAGATTGGTGCTGCCAGGAGCAGATGTGTCTCATTATTATGAAAAGTCCTAAGTTTTTAAACATTTTAAATGCCATATTCCATAGGTCTTTGAAAGACTTGAAGATTATCTATCTAATTGAAATATATCTCTTTATATCTAGAAAAACCTAACATGACTACAAGCTTGACTATTATAGATGACTATCTATTAACCCATATTTTAAACTTATACATTACATTTTTAAATGAGCTGCACGCACAATACCTTAATCAAGAGCAGAAATATACATATAGCAAATTGACCTTAAATTTGTATCAGCAGACCAAGATCCATACCAATGCAAAGTATTCATCTCTATATCTTATCTCCCTTTAAATGTAAACAAATGTTTATAAACAATCATTTAGGGAATTTGGGCAGTATTCTCTCCAAATTGCTTCCTGCTTTTGTTGGGTGAAGTATTTTCTTTTGGGGGAGTTCACAGAGACCTTTTGGGGGATCTTGGTCCATCAAACCATATTAGTCTGGAAGGAATCCACAGGTTCTCATCCTCTGTGGAAACAAAAGCAGAACCTCTTTTCCAAAGCAGCATATCCTTAGACCCAAATTTTGAAGTCAAGATACCTTTAAAGTATATATGTTAGTTTAGTTTAGCAGCCTGTACAATGAAATGTCCCTCTGTACTTAGCTCATTCACAGTCAAAAGATTCAATGAAAACACAAAAATATGCATAATCCAGACTCTTTGAGTAGTTTCCATCTTTACATGGCTTATTTTTCTTTTCTCCTTCAATCTATGACTGTCTGCACTCTGTCTCTTTAAAGACTTTGTTTTATTTTTTTTTTAATGATTTACTTCTATTTATATTCTTTTTCTTCTCTCTCCAAAACCCATGTACATTTTCTAAGCACATTTAGAGGTTTAGTTCTGTCAGAATCTGTCTTCATTGTGTATCGGTAATCATTTTTGGCCAGGAGCACTTTTAAAATGGAAAGCAGCTTGGTTGCAGTGGCCCTGGATGCTGGCTCCACCTCTTATAGCTTTTTAACACGGCTGAGGTAATTTAGTGCAAGCTCTGGGATGGCCAGGAGGGAGCCACGCTCACCACCTCAACTCTGGTAAGCAGTTGGCCCATGTTGCCACCTAGTAACTTGCTACCACAAACCTCATTCAAGTGCTCGACCTCCTGAAAGATCCAGAGTTCATGCTGGCAGCATAAACCAGGAAGCCCCCACAGTTTTTTTGCTGCTAATACTAAATCAGGAAGACCTCTCTTAAAGGAGCTGTAGCATGTAGCACCCTTGTTCACTGCCAGCAAACAGAGTTTATCTGAAAAAAAAAATGCTGCTAAACTTCATTTTTTTGTGTCTAGAATTCTTTCCACGCTCTCTCAGGTTTTATCCGGATTTAGCTGGCACGCATTGGCACTGCAGTCTGTAGACTGAGAAGGAGATAGAGGAGGAGAGAGGAAGCAGACCGAGTGTGCTCTTCTAGGTACCCAGGGCCACGCCCAACCTGCTCTGCCCTCTCACAGGCCATTGGCTGAAGGAGGTTCCCCATCAGGCCCTCGTAACTTTAAGATTGCTCCATGACTTCAAGATGTCCCCTGACCTAAGATAGATCCCTGTGATTCTAGAATGGATCCCATGCCTCTAAGATGACTGCCAGTGATCCTGTCCAATTGCCTTACACATCTGCGGCAATGTTAATGGCAAACAGAAGGCTTTGCAGCACAGTATTTTAAAGATTCTTTCATTTAAACCTGTGACATCCATCTTGGATGGATACGTTCTCTCCCTGTCTCTTTGTTGTGTAATTTGCTCTGATTGGAGCCTTGTCACAAGCAGCTCTATGAGGAAGTCCATTTAGCTCAAGTCATCAGCTTCCTGCTGATGGACACAGGAGTTTGGTGTATGTTTCGTCCCTTGTCAAGAGTTCAGAAACTCTGCTTAGTGTATAGCCCTGAATCATGATCAGCCACCATGCACCATGGACTTCTGGCCCTCAGGAATGGTGTCTCAGTGGCTACGTTTGAGGGCAACTGGTTATGTTGCTATAGGTAACAAATACATTGTTTATATATACAATTAAAGAGGATAAAATGATGGCACATTTTCCCCTTTGTTTTTAAAGAACAGTTTTTAATGATTGCAGGATTTGTGGATTAACCTGAAAATTTAAGCAGGGTTTAACTAGGTACCAATTATAAAAACGGGCATTTTGTCATGTATTGCTTTGGTCAGTTGGTTTAATTTGATGGCTTAAATAAGATTTTCGGGCTGGAGAGAGATAGTTAAGAGAGCTTACTGTTCTTACCAAAGATCTGGATTCAGTTTCCAGCACCCACATGGTGCCTCATAACTGTAACTCCAGTTCCAGAGAATCTGATGGCCTCTTCTGGCCTCCTGGGGCACCAGGCATGCACTCAGTGCATACACATGTATGCAAGCCAAACACTCATGCACATAAACTAGATAAATATTAAAATAGAAACAAGATCATCCCCCTTTTTTTTCATTCTGAATTGGCTAGGTGGTGTTCCTTTGCCTAATCATGGCTCATTCACACCTGCAGGTAGCCGTTTGGCTGCCTGGGGGTGGGATCAGCAGGGCCAGCTGCACCTCTTTCTCCATGTGATCTTTTATCCTCCCCTTTTGAGACAGGTTCTTACTGTGTAGCCCATGCTGGGCTGGAACTGGAGTTTTCCCTGCTTCACTTCTTCCAAGTGTTGGGATACAGGTGTGTACTACCTTACCTGTCCAAACATTTCCACACAGTGACAGCAGCTTTGAGGGAGTGTACTTGGGTTTGGAGGCACACACCTTTAATCCTAACACTTGGGAGTCAGAGGCAGGCAGATCTCTGTGAGTTCAAGAACAGCCTAGTCTATAGAGTGAGTGCCAGGACAACCAAATATACACAGAGAAACCCTGTATATCAAAAAGTCAAAAATTAAAAATAAAAATAAAAGAAATAGAGTTTAAAATAAAGCCACATCAAGTGAAAGATACACAGAGAGTCTGGATACTGTATGTTATTGTGCTGTCTTTAAATTGTTGGATGACTGAGAAAGGAAAAAAAAAACTGCTAAAAGATATTTGATTATAAATGCTGCTGGATTAATCCAACATATATATTTTGACTTCAAAATTTAAGTCAAAAGTCATCTTACTTTGGAGAAGAGGTTTTGCTTTTGTTTCCACAGGAAATGAGAGGTTGTGGATTCATTCTAGGCTACGAAAAATCGGGTTTGATCAAGGAAAACCCCCTGAAAAATCTCTGATTTGAGTGGATGACCCAGATGTCTGAGTTCTACATCCAGAATGGCCTCAAGACTGCTGGCTGAGATGATCAAGCCTCACAGAATACTCCAATCAGGACTTTATCATAATTCTAAATTTTCTTTAGATCCCTATAAGATTATTAGCACCCCCAAATCAGCAGGAAGTATCCTGGAAAACTATGCCCACATTCCCCCCAAAAATGGATTATGGATATTTATCTTTGTTTAGAGTGTTGTTTACAAGATGTTATGGAAAATGGCCTGGACAAAAAGCTAAACAAAGGAGATTTGATTCAGAGTTCTTCAGAGTTCTTATTTTTTTTAAAAAGAGGGGGAAGTGCTGTGGGACAATGGTCTTTATCCTGCCACTTGTATTATTTTTAATAAAATGCTGATTGGCCACTAGCTAGGCAGGAAGTATAGGTGGGGCGACCAGGGAGGAAGTAGGGGCGGGGTGACAAGAACAGGAGTATGCTGGGAAGAGGAAAGGTTCAGTCTGCAGTTGTCATCCAGACACAGAGGAAACAAAGTGTGACTGCCTCACTGAAAAAGATACCAAGCCATGTGGTTTACACAGACAAGAATTATGGGCTAATATAAGTTATAAGAGTTAATAAGAAGCCTGAGTGACCAGGCCAACCAGTTTATGATTAATGTAGACCTCTGTGTGTTTTTTTGGGACTGAATGACTGTGGGACTGGGCAGGACAGAAACCTTGGTCAGCACAAAGATTGTGGGGACATTGATAAAGATTGTAGGTCCATTGAAGTTCATGAAGATTATGGGTAAGGCTTTTTGTGTTTTCCTTACTCTCCACATTTCCACAGCTCTATGCTGACAGCACACTAAAATCTCTTCTTGAAATGGCCAACCTGCATTCCCCCTTCTCCCACCCCTCCTCTGGGCAGGACACAGGTCCCCAGTGGGTCCATCTGAGTGAGTGGCATCACTGTCCCTCTCTGTAGGTGGAGACTGCTCATTCTTTTCCTGACTGTTCAGACTCAAATAGTCACACAGAAACTCTATTAATTACAACACTGTTTGGCCAATGATTCAGGCATATTTCTAGCTAACTCTTACATCTTGAATTAACCCATTTCTATTAATCTATGTACTGGCACGAGGCTGTGGCTTACTGGTAAGGATCCGACATTTGTCTCCTTTGGCAGCTATATGGCATCTCCTTGACTCTGCCTACTCTCTTCTATATTTCTGTTAAGATTTCCTGCCTGGCTTTACTCTGCTAAGCCATTGGCTGAAACAGCTTCTTTATTAACCAATGGTAATAAAACATGTTCACAGCATACAGAGGGGATTCCCACATCACCACTGTGAACTTCAGCATTGTTGCCTTTAGCTCGTGTGATATCTATTAACGTGTATCCCTCCAGGAAGGACTGGACCATGATCACACTGTCTAGTAAGAATCCACAGAAATAAATGTACTGTGGTTAGCTAGTCTGGCTTGCAACATGAATTAACTTTTAAATTCAGTTGCAAACATTAATTTTTTTTTTCATGGAACCAGCCTTTTGACTCCTTTTGAAAAGCTGAAAGATTTGACATTCCAGGACTCATGGTTGTTTAACAGACACAGTGAACCGGGCTGGCTTCGTTAGATTAAGCAACGATCTATAGCTCAGTTCACTAGCAGCCTGGAGGCATTCACATGTGGAACTGGGAGACTCCACCAGGCTTCAAACTCATTGTTGGATGAACCACATAACAGCCAAGTAAATTTGTCTTCTTGCTGATAAACCACTATGCTAGCTCATAGTACCTACCTGTTTCTGGGCTTTTCACAGCCTAAAAAGTCACAGGACAACATCCAATCTCTTCTAATTCAAACCCTCACACATTGAACAGAAACCTTGGCCCGTCACTAACCCATCTCTGGTTATGGTTCTGCAGGAGTGGGCTGTGCTTGTATCCCTTTTAATCATAGTCTCTGGAGTGTTCCACCCCTGCGGATTAATTCACTTTTAAATGGTTTTTCTTTTCTTTCCTTCATTTTTTTATTTTTATTTTTTTGGGGGGGGGACAGGACTGGGGTTTTCTATGAATTATTTTCTCTTTGCTGCAAACAAATGCCTGACAAGCACGTAAGGGAGGAAGAGTGTGCTCTGACTTGTGCTTTGAGCAGATGTGTTCTATTATGTTGGGGAGGACAAAGAGGCAGGGGCTCCCTGGAAGCAGGATGGTGAGACTGAGTCCTCACATGTTGGTAGAAGAGGAAGAAGATGATGAATGTTAGTGCTCTCCTCTTCCTCTTTCTCATTCAGTCAAGGACCATATCCTGTGGAACAATGCCACCCCTGTTAGGCTGGACCTTCCTTCCTCAGTTAAATCTCTCTGGAAATGCCCTCACAGACATGCTCAGAGATGCTTCTCCTAGGTGGCTCCAAATCCAGCCACGTGGACAGTAATTAACCATGGCAACACTGAATCTAAGGCCTTGCACAAGATTAATTTGCTTTTTTAGAGGAAGCCTTCTGGGTAGCTCTGACGTAGCTAAGTTCTTTTAATTTTGTCTATGCTATTTTGGTCTGTGTTTTAATACCAACCTGAGGCAGGACAATGTGCTCCAATGGGAAGCAAGTCAAAGATCCATGTTGTGAGTCACCTGAGACCACCGACCTCTTGGTGAGGGCTACTTTAATTATTATTCCTCAAAAGAGCATTGTGCTCTGCAGAAAAGGAATATAGACACAGCACCCTGTGCCTGACCTGTATCTACCAATCAGGTACTCTTTGTAAGAACAGTAATGCCGTAAGCCCTTAGATTTCACACTACACATTTATAAACAAAGATCGTTTGCCAGAATTGTTTTTATTTTTACATTATAGTTGGTGGAAGGGAACTGGTAATTTTTAAACTCCTGAGGCTCTATCTTAATTCAACACTTCCACTACTTCCTCATGTAGCTCTGAAGGTCAAGTCCAAGCATTGAGGCAGCATAATTCTCCAGCAATGTTTTCTTCAGTGTGCTCAGAGAATTTTTCATTACTAGATGACAACTTGCTACTATGGAGTATTCAACCAGAAAAATGAAAAGGGAATGAAGAGTGAAAATTAAATTAACACATTCTCAGAGATAACACCTCTAGCTCATGAATAAAGATGTGTTAGAAATTCACATTAGGTGTTGTCAAGATCTAAATGTCACCTTTACCTTCTGCATCTGTTACCATCGATGCTACCTCTTCACCAGAGAGCTTAAAAATAATCTCAAGAGACCTGGGATTTCAAGAGCACAGTTCACACCACACATTGAAATTGATTTTTCCTGAAAAGATACATTAAAATTAACTCTCTAATACCATACCTTCAAGAAGTAAAATATAACAGAAAACAATAGTGAAACTATCTAGTTTAATTTTCATTTCCCAAACATGTAAAAAAAATTAATGTAAAAATGTAGCTCTGACTGTCCTGGAAGTTGTGTAGACTAGACTGGACTTGAACTCACGTAGATCCACTTGTTACTGCCTCTTGATTGCTGGAATTAAAGGTGTGGCATATATTGTATGTTTTATACTAAAATGTTTTGCTCCATTTATGGATATCTGAGAAACAGTTTTTAATTTTTTTGGTTTTTTTGAGACAGGGTTTCTCTGTAGCTTTGTTGCCTGTCCTGGAACTAGCTCTTGTAGACCAGGCTGGCCTTGAACTCACAGAGATCCACCTGCCTCTGCCTCCTAAGTGAAGGGATTAAAGGTGTGTGCCACCACAACCCGGCCAGTTTTCAACTTTTGGGACCGCGAAAAGGTAACAAAGTATTCAGAGTGACCATGCATTTTAGGGGTAAATAATCTCTCCCATGGCTTCAATTTCAAGAGTGCCCATAAAATAGTGTTGCAGGGACAAGCGCTGCCAGTGACTGGCCTTCTTTCTCTTTCTCACAGGTATAAACCGAGTGAGCAAAGAGCTACTCTTACGATCCATGAAGGGGCCAGGTCTAGGACTCACATGTAATCCCAGCACTTGGAGGCTGAGGCCGGAGGATTACTGTGAGTTCAAGAACAATGTATTAGTTGCTTTTATGTTGCTGTGGTAGAATATCATGACAAAAAGAACCTTAAGGAAGAGTTTATTTTAGCTTACAGTTCCAGAGGGAGCAAGCAGAACATGGTGGCAGAGACAGGAAGAACAGAGATCATGTTTCATCCTTACACAGGAATGAGAGAGAGAGCGAGAGAGAGAGAGAGAGAGAGAGAGAGAGAGAGAGAGAG
>NW_004949097.1:15288088-15290937 GCF_000317375.1 Microtus ochrogaster | reverse complement strand
GAGAGAGAGAGAGAGAGAGAGAGAAGAGGAGAGAGAGGGGGGAAGCGAGGGAGGGAGGGAGGGAGGGAGGGAGGGAGAGAGAGAAAGAGGGAAGGAGAAAGAGAGATAAAGAGAGAGAAGGAAACGGGGTGAAGCTATCCTCAGACCCTATACCCAGTGACATATCTTCTCCAGCAAGACTTCAACCTCTGAAAGCTTCTGTAACCTGGCCCAATGTTCTTTTTTATCCATGTGCTGGGTAAAGACAAACACCAAAATGCATTCAAGGAAAATATCCAATTAGATGAACTGTTAATTCTTCTAGTTTTGCCAACACTTCACAAACTTGGGGCTAGTCAGCCATAAGGCAGGCAGCATCACAGACAAGTTTGGTTATTTTTAATATTATTGCATGAGACTATGGGGCAGAAGCAAGAGGCTTATACGTGTTTATGAATCACTGTGAGAAGCTGGCTAATGATGGGTTCTCAGACCTGAAGGAGGCTCAGAGGACAGCCTGTGATATAGAAAATACTCCCTCCATTCTCTTTCTCTGATGTCTTCTTTTGGCTTGGTTTGCTTACTATCTACTTATGAAAATCCTACATGTGATTTCTAGATCCAATTTATCTCGCTTCAAACAGTCCAGCTGCCATCACTATATAAAGGTCCTGTTCTAATGCAGACCCAATCGTCAAGCCTTGACAGTGAGAGTGGGAATCGGTACCCTCTCCTGGAAGCAAACTAATAACCTTATTATTCAGGCATTTCAATTCTAGGAATCCGTCATAAGATATTAATTCAGTGTAGACTTTGGGGAAACCCAAAATGTAAACATATTTAAAACTGAAAAGACTCTAAATGACCAACACCAAGTAACTTAAGTAACTCTTTTTTTGTTTTTTTGTTTTTTTGAGACAGGGTTTTTCTGTAGCTTTGGAGCCTGTCCTGGAACTAGCTCTTGTAGACCAGGCTGGTCTCAAACTCACAGAGATCCGCTTGCCTCTGCCTCTCGAGTGGTGGGATTAAAGGTGTGCGCCACCACCGCCCGCTTAAGTAACTCTTGAAACATTATTTTTACTGGTGCCACAGTGTTACATATAACAACATACTTGCCTATGAGCTGGACACCACAGTTTTTGCAGGAAACAAAGCAGAATGATGTCTGTCCTGTGTAAGTAGCAGGTGGCATATGAGTGTTCAGCGTGTGCTTTTCCTTACTGGGAAAAATATCTGTATATCTCTATTTGTGTAATTGGGGAAGAAGAAAATCAGGGCTGAAACTCGATCCTGTTTCCTTCTTTCTTCCACATTGACCTTTTGACTGCTCATGTCTTCACAGACCTCTAGGGCAGTGGTTCTCAACCTTCCTAATACCACAGCCTTGAATACAGTCCCTCATGTTGTGGTGACCCCCAAGCATAAAGTTATTTTTGTTGCTACTTCATAACTACTTTTGCTGCTGCTGTGAATTGTAATGTAAATATCTGATACACAGCATGATCTAAGGCGACCCCAGTTAAAGAATCATTTGACTCCCAAAGGGGTCAAAATCCACAGTTTGAGAACAAGTGCCCCAGGGGCTCTGCTCTAGAGATAATTCCTCTCTCTTGCCCCGTGTGCTCCGTGTGTGTGTGTGTGTGTGTGTGTGTGTGTGTGTGTGTGTGTGTGTGCATGTTCACGTGTGTCTTCCAGTTGCCTGTGGAGGCCAGAATAGGGCATCAGATCCTTTGATGCTGGAGTTACAGGTGGTTGTGAGATGTCCTGTCTGTGTGCAGGGGACTGAACTTGGGTTCTTGTAACTGAGCAGCAAGCCCCCAGCTCTGGCTTTTTTTTTCTCTTTTTATATCTTATGCTCCACCAACCCGATGAAATTCTCTACAGTAGATTTTACCTGTGCCGTACTCTCTGCCGCAAACTGAGGTCTCAGCCTTTGTGGTTAGAATGTATCACGCAATCCACCAATACCAGAAACATTTCTTTCCCCATAGACTTACCTTGGCTGTCTCTTATCTGTCTGTCATTTTCAAATTTCAAATGTGGTCTTTCTGCTCTTCTTTGTCAGACATTTCCCTTTCCAGCTTGACTCAAGTGTGACCATCTAGGAATTTCTGCCCCAGTCAGTGCTCTTTGGGGTCCCTCTTCCTGATGTTGTATTTTTGAGTCTTCTTGGTTCTTCACTGAAAAACCCACTCTCTAGGTCATGTGAATTTTAATCTCCACATTTGGGTTATCTTACCCATGTATCCTCATTGCCTGGATCTCATTTCCTATGCAGAGCTTGGGCTACACTGGAATCAGAGCTAGCGTTCTCTTAAGGTCCCCAGAGGGCTGGTTTGAGCAGCATATTCTGTGAAGGGTCTGGACAACTGAAAGCAGTACCTGCTGTCCACCCTGAAAGTCCCTGGAGGATCTACAGAGGGAGCTTTTTCAGTTTGATTCTATGAATTTTCATGATGTTATACCCAAGCAAGCTTATTCCCAGGCTGTTCATCTTAAGGGCCATTTGCTATGACACATTTTGAAAACTGTATTTTTTTTTTTTCCAAAATGACTTCACACTTTTTGTAACTGCTCTGTGTGGGGCTAGGCTAAGTGCGGATCTTTGCAGTTTCTCAGGGAGATGACGGTAACAGTTGTCATGATCTTGGCCCATTTCTGGTTTTAAAGTTACAGGTTTATAATTAAGTTGCACCTGCATCTCGCTGCTTTCAAATGCATTCTGTATGATTGTTAACTGAAGTCACCGCTCTCTATGACAGGTCTGAGGGTCTGAGGTCTTACTCTAGCATCTTCTTCTTTTTTTTTTTTTTTTCTTTTTTGAGACAGGGTTTCTCTGTGGTTTTGGAGCCTGTCCTGGAACTAGCTCT
>NW_004949097.1:15280880-15287988 GCF_000317375.1 Microtus ochrogaster | reverse complement strand
TTTCTCTGTGGTTTTGGAGCCTGTCCTGGAACTAGCTCTTGTAGACCAGGCTGGTCTCGAACTCACAGAGATCCGCCTGCCTCTGCCTCCCAATTGCTGGGATTAAAGGCGTGCGCCACCACCACCCGGCTTTAGCATCTTTTTTCTTTCGAACGGGAAGAACCTCTCTTAGCTACATTTAGCCAGCAGTGGGATGCATCTCACACCTCTTGAGACTCTCTAGATTGTACTTCATAGGGTGTCTCAAGTGTTTTGGAAAGGAAGGAAGCTACCACAATGTTTGAGTTGGAAACATCATCCCAGCTCCTGGCATTCATTCTTGGGGTGCCATTGGAGCAGGAATGGAGCAGAAAACAACATTTCAAGCCCCCTCTCTGGGCGTCGCCTTGGTCCAGACTGACCTCCAGGAAAGCCCGCCAAGCAGTGACCCCTCCCCAGGGAGGGTCAGGACCACTCCCACAGACTAGGTGCAGAAAAGGAACCCGTGATCTCCGGATTTTGCGTGGTCTTTTCTGCTCTCTCCCCCTCGCCATGCTTTCTCGGGTCATCCGGGAGCGCTGTATTAAATGTGGTCATCTTTTATTTGGCCTAATTTGGTTTGATGAGAATTTTTTGCGTCCGTGGAGAGGCTTGTCTTAAGAATATACCTAACACACAGCACTGATATCTGTTCTGGTAGTAGGTGTAAATCGCCATCTAGGTGTGAATTGTCGTCTAGGTGTATCTAGGTATGAATTGTCCTGCTGGAGGGAAGGCTCTGGGGATGGTAAGAACTCACTAGGAGCTCCACTGTCGTCAGACTCCACGCGGTGAACCTGGCTGCTAATAGCTATCTCCAGCATCAGCCTGCTTGCTGGCTTCCAGCTCAAGGCTGTCAGCTCTGAGGGTGGGGTTCTCTTCTTCCCTATACAGTTCTCCGGAACCGTCAGCATCTGGCTCTCTGCACCTGTGTCTGGGCTGTCTCTCCTCCTGGGCTGTGTCCCAGGGTAGTCTCTCCTCCTGGGCTGTGGCATGTTGACTTTGTGTTTCCTGATGGTGATTCTTTCTTGTTACCCAAGTGCTCAAAAATAGGTTTCCTTTCAAGATGGTGTGGGCACAGCCCTCTGAACCATGAGTATCTCTCCCCACTGCTGGCTGACCCAGATGCTGGAGAAGTCACCATCTCAGCAACCCACGGCTGGATTAAGGCTTTGAGGGTTGTGAGTTGTTCCTAGGGATGCTTGCATCACCTTTTCTATGAATCTTCTGTTTCTCCTCACCCCACCAGAGACCCCTGGAGATCTGTTTGGCTCAGTTTCCTTGTTTTTGGTGTTTCTGTTTCTCTGAAGTTGGTTTTTTTTTTTTTTCTGTTCTGTTACTTCTTTTGTGACTTTCTGAAGTTCTTCCTCTTTTCTCTTTGGAACAGAGTTTTTCTCTCCCTCTTCCGTCTTTTAGATTTATTTTTTTTCATTAAATTGGTAATTGTTCTTTGTTCTCAGGTCCCGTGTGTGTGTGTGTGTGTGTGTGTGTGTGTGTGTGTGTGTGTGTGAGAGAGAGAGAGAGAGAGAGAGAGAGAGAGAGAGAGAGAGAGAGAAACTTGTGTGCAGTCTTCAAAGAGGCCAGAAGAGAATTAAGTTATAGGCAGTTGCCTGCTGTTCAGCCTAGGTGTTGAGAACTGACCTTGGACCCTCTGGAAGAACAGTAAGTGCTCTTATCCACTGAGTTATCTCTCCAGCCCCTAGAACCTGGTTTTTCTTATCCTGACCTTCCTGCGTCTCTAAGTTGCACAGTGTCTAGTCCACAGTCTTCTCTATGTTTCAAGGAAGGATCTTCAACTCAGGAAACCAAGGTTGAAATTATGTCTCTTAGAACACAGCGTGATTGGGCTCAGGTGTTATTTCAACCTTGCTAAGGATGTATATTTTCAATATTCCTTATTCCCACTTCAAATGGAACTCTGTAAGTCTCTATATCAAGTCTCATAGAGTAATGTTCTTACAAGTTAGCAAATTTAAATGCTTAGAGTTCTCCATAAACACCAAAGTCTAAAGCCACACCTCTAAGGAACCCTGAAAGGAGCTAGAGAGATGACTTGGTGGTTAAGAGCACTTGTTGCTGTTCCAGAGGACTCAGGTTTGATTCCCAGAATCCTCACGGCGACCCACAACTCTCTGTAATTCCAGTGCAGGAGGTCTAATGCCCTCTTTTGACATGTGTGGTCACCAGACACTTACACGGTATGCACACACATATGTAGATAAAACAACTATAAACAGAAAACAAATGAATAACTAAACCCCACAAAACCTTGAGAGATGTCATCTTCCTGGCTCAAAGGGGAGGCGGGAGGACCTCCTTGAGTATTTGGTTTTATATAGGAATATTAAGACTTGTCGTGTGTTTAAGTGTGAGATTTCTGAACTTTGCATGCCAGGATAACCTTGCTTTGGAGGGGAGAGTTGTTTAGGGATTTTATTTTAATTCTTAGATTTATTTATTCATTTTATGTGAGACTGTTTTACCTGCATGCATGTCTTGGTGCCTAAGGAGGTCAGAAGAAGGAGCTGGATCCCCTAGAATGGAGTTACAGATGACTGTAAACCACCGTGTGGGTGCAGGGACTCCAATCTGACTCCTCTGCAAAAGCAACAAGTGCTCTTAACTGCTGGGCAATCTTTCTCATCTTGTTTTGGGGTTTTAAAATCCCAGTGGATTTTTTTGAGACAGGGTCTCTCTATTATGGAGCTCTGGCTGTCTTGTAACTCACTGTGTAGATTAGACTAGCCTTTAAGTCACATAGATCCACCTGCCTCTGCCTCTTGAGGCACATGCCATGTCTGGTCAATCCCAGTGTTTTTTATTTTTTTATTTATTTATTTATTTATTTATTTATTTATTTATTTATTTATTTGATTTCTTGGATTTTTTGGATTTGAGACAGGTTCTCTCTGTAGCTTTTGGTGCCTGTCCTGGAACTAGCTCTTGTAGACCAGGCTGGCCTCAAACTCACAGAAATCCACCTGCCTCTGCCTCCAGAGTGCTGGGATTAAAGGCGTGTGCCACCACCACCTGGCAATCCCAGTGTTCTTGAAGAAAGACTTTTGTAGTTCCCTGTGTCCAATGACTCTCAGGTTATGACAGGTGTTCTCTAATGGAGTATCCTAGGCTTTTTCTTTTACATTATGGAATTCCCTGAAGTACTTAAAAATTTTGAGAGATGGCTCAGAGGTTAAGAGCACTGATTGTTCTTCCAGAGGTCCTGAGTTCAATTCCCAGAAACGACATGGTGACTCATAACCATCTACAGTGAGATCTGGTGCCCTCTTCTGGCCTGCAGGCACACATGCAGACATAACACTGTAAACAAAATAAAAAATTTCCACAACCAGGTTACCTCTAATACTAACTCTTAGTGTCCACGGTCTCAAGATATTCAAGCTCCAGGTCCCAAGATGTCCAAAGTACCCCTATACTGTTTTTTTTTTTTCATAGCTAAATTTGTCAGCCAGCTTGAATGGCTGGAAACTTGCCCTTACAATGGTGTTGTGTGCATGTATGCATGAGCATGTGTGTGTGCTGATGTGCGTGTGTACTTGTGTGTGAAGAATAACCTGGGTTGTCCTTCCTTAGACGTCATCCCTGCTCTTTTCAGACAAGCCTCTTACAGGGCTGGAACTTGCCAAGTAGGCTAGGCTGACTGGCTAGGGAGCCCCAAGGGTGCTCCTGTTTCTGCCTTCCGAGGGTTGGGGATTACACACTGATGCCACCAAGCCTGGGTTTTCAAAAAACATGGATTCTGGGGGCTGAACTCAGGTCCCTTTGCTTGCAAATCAAACATTTTACTATCTTCCCAGCCCCACAAGAGGCTTAACACTGTCTTTAGTAGGATTTAAGAAGCACTGGTTAGAGAATCAAATGGATCTCACAAGCCACTTGGTGGCAGTCAGCTCTCGGCATCCGCAGGAAAGATCTGAACTGGAAGACTATTTTTTTTTGAATGCCTGTTTCTTTGTGGCTCCCTCCTCCAGCCTAAATCCACACTGCAGAGAGAAGGAAGTGGCGTCCCTTGCATGCTCAGAATGACACAATAACACGCAAACATATCAGATGTGCTATAGAAATACCTTTTGACTTTCTTTAAAAGATTTACCAAGTGCTTTTTCCACCTTTTGTTTATTTAAAGGACCAGCGAGATACCTCAACATACATCGATTTATTTAGCGCGTGTGCATTTGTGATGGTGAGCCGTGTAGGGGGTCAGAGGACAACTTGTGACACCTAGTTCTCTTCATGTGCCAAGTGGGTCCTGCGGACGGGACTCAGGATGGCTGGCAGCAGGTGCCTTTCCCCACTGGCCCTTCTTGCTGGTCCCTAAAATATAATTTCATACTAATTCTAAATGACTAGATTAGGAGCTGGATTATTCTAACGGAACATCTTGAGTTTGGTTTCTGGGAATCTACAATAGGATCATTATGTTGTAAGTGAATTTAGTACTGAAGCCAGCCCTGGTGACAGTGACAGTCACTGATTATTTCTGACATGCAAGTCCAGCTCAGAGCTTGTCATCAACTGGCTGTAAAAGCTGAGTTAGGGCCACACAAACTCCCTGGGCTGTGGCTTCTCATTTGAAAAAGATTAGGCCAGACAGATCTATCACAGGGTCCTTTTTCTTTCTTCAACAAAACTATGGAGATAAACTAATAACTTTTCTAAGTGCATCCCTGGGAAATAACCTGGATGTGTAACACCCAGTGCAGGGTTTCTTCAGGGCAGATGCTGTCAGTCGGACACCATCTATCGGGATTCTCTGAAGGTTGTACATCCAGCCACGTGCTGGCAGGAGAGAAACTTTACTCAGTTCTGAAACCAGAAAGGAAGCCAGTCATTCTTTCTTTGTCCGGAGAGTCAAGCTTCAGGTCGTTACTGGGCCCTGTGAGGCAGCCTGGAGGCTCACCTTACTGTGGAGTAAGTCACTCTCCCCCATGGACCATGCCTCTGTGTAGGGAGACGCTGACAAGGAGATGACCTCATCTAGCTGCTGGCAGTAATTTCAGTCTCAACCCTGTCATCAATGGCTTTGAATTCGCTCAAACTTGCCAACTCTTTGAAGCAATCGCTTGCTGTGCACGGGTGGGCTGCATAAGAGGCAATGCTAGTTTTGTGTCCATGGTGAGCACACTCAGGGAAGTTAGTCCCAACCTACAAACAGCTAATTATTAGGGGAGAAAAAGACAATTTATTCAGTGGCGTAACTGGTAATTTGCCTGTGTTCCTGTGAATCTCTGACCTGTGACCTGCAAGCCACTTTAATTAATCACGTGCTCATATACACAAGGACATGGAAGCAGAAGACAGACCAGTTGGGAAGAATTGAGTGGCAGGAGGACAAGGGAGAATAATGGGGTAAATATATTAAAATGCATTATATAGGTGTGAAAATGTAATAATGTTATTAAATTTATTTTAAAAGATTACTTTGTTTTATGTGTGTTAATATCTTGTCTGCATGTATGCATGTGCACGGCATGCATGACCTGTAGAGGTCAGAAGCGGGTATTGGATCCCCCAGAACTGAAGTTACAGACGGTCGTGAGCCGCCGTGTGGATGCTGAGTCCTCTGTGGGGAGTATCAAGTGCTCTCAGATGCTGAGCTGTCTCTCTAACTCTATCATGTATAATTTATACAAGCTCACACAACATTAATGATGTATGTTAATATTGATACCAAAGCATTCTATGATTGGATGGAAAGTACTGAAAATGACACCCCTGCTCACTGACAGAAAATTTGTGACAAAATGAGTCTTTGTGGTTACTACAGCCCAAGCCTTTGCATTTCCTCTAAATCCATAAGCTGAAGCCCCCTGGGGGAGGGGCTAGGAGGTTAGTCCCTTAAGTGATTAGGTCATGAGGAAAGAGATTTCATAAATGAGATAGCATCCCTATAAAGAAGTTCAGGGGAGTTTGTCCTTTCTACACTATGAAGACATAACAAGAGTCATCTATAAGAGAGAAGGCACTGAACACGTAATCTGCCTTGGCACTGGTCTTTCCAAACTTTAGAGCTATGAGAAATAAAGTTGCTTATATTTCACCTTTATATTTCAATAATAATTGGAATCAACTAAGAAAATGGTCAAAGACTAACACTGGGAAAAAGGCAAATATTGCAACTTAACATTGTATCGGAGGTCCTAGATAGTGTGACAAGATGAGAAAAAAATTTAAAGTTATGCACACTGACAAGCAGAAGTGAACTTGTCCTTATCTACAGATGGCTTCAAAATATACAAAGAATCCCAGTATATTGTATAAACAATTCAACAAAGCACAACTCAACTTAGCTAGGTTTCTAAAAGACCAATATTCCGTGATTGTTGATGGGAATGAAACTCAGGCTGTCAGGCTTAATGGCAAGTGCCTTTACAGAGCCATGTTGTCTGACCAGGATAACGTTTCCAGTATGTGGTGTTGTAATAGTAACACCTATAGTCACAAAACTAAAAATTCCAACACACAACACATCCCTCAGGCAAAAGTGAACTAAGTGTGGATCATAGAGATGAAGTATGACACTTCAGAAGGCTTAAAAGAAAACACACAAAAATCTTCCCTATCTGGGATTTGGTGAAGAATTCTTACAAGTGACATCAAAAGCTCAAGAAGAAAGACAGAGTTATGAAAATTGGATTTCACAGAAATTAAAATTTTTGTGCTTTAAAGGATACCTATCAAGAAAGTGAAAAGATAGCTCACAAAATATTGGTTCCAGGAGAGAATGATCACAAATCAGGTATCTGATAATAGCCTCTAAAATCCGTGAAGGATTTTCCCAGTGCAATAGAGAAAGATAAGCCAGTTAAACAAGGAGCAAAAGATGTAAGTGAGCACTTCATGAGACAAGAAGTATGGATGGCCGAATGCTCATGAGAAGATGCTCACTAGACAAACTCCACGAGAAGCACAGTAATACGCTGGCCGCTTAGGCCAGTCGCTGTCAAATGCTGGACAAGGAGCAGTGCCTGAGAGGATGTGAGGAATCAGAGCATCTACAGAACACCGGGGGACACCTGCAGAGGGAGCCACACTTACAGAACACCGGGGGACACCTACAGAGGGAGCCACA
>NW_004949097.1:15254293-15280641 GCF_000317375.1 Microtus ochrogaster | reverse complement strand
AGGAAACACCTACAGAGGGAGCCACACTTACAGAACATAGGAAACACCTACAGAGGGAGCCACACTTATAGAACACCGGGAAACATCTACAGAGGGAGCCGCTTTGAAGACAGTTTTGTAGCTCCTCAGAATGGTACACCCAGCAGTTCCATCTCTAGACACTTACACCAGAGAAGTAGAAGGGCGTTTATACCAAAACTGACATGAGGCAGTATCCATAGTAGCCCAACAGTGGAAACAATCTGGTGTCCACCAACAGATGGATAAAGATGTGGTACCCATACAATGGAGCATTATTTGGTCAGTCAGGAATGAAGGACTGATATGTGCTGTAACATAGATGAACCCAGAAAATGTGCTGAGCAGAGGAAACCAAACACACTGTATATTTCAGTATATGAATGTTCAGAATAGACCAACCATGGGGACAGAAAGGGGGATTACTGATGGCTGTAATCTAGTGCAAGTAACTTTATACAAGTACCCACCATAAATGCTGGATCCTGCATACAGATATTGCTTGATAAATGGTATGTTTGCAATACTGAATGCTTCAGGGTCAGTTAGTGATGTGGGATTTCCCTTCTGTATGCTGTGAATGTTTTATTACCATAGGTTAATAAAAAACTGCTTTGGCCTGTGGCAGGGCAGAATAGAGCTAGGTGGGAAAACTAGATTGAATACTGGGAGAAAGTAGGTGGAGTCAGGGAGATGCCATATAGCTGACGAAGAAGACAGACTCCAGAACCTTAATGGTAAACCATGAGCCTCGTGGTAAAATATAAAATAATGAAATGGGTTAATTTAAAATGTAAGAGTTAGTTAAAAATATACCTAAGCTATTGGCCAAACAGTGTTGTAATTGATATAGTTTCTATGTTACTATTTGGGTCTGGGCAGCCAGGAACGAACAAGCACCCTCTGCCTACAAGTTAGGGTCAGTTGGAGTAAATAGCTTAATTTTTTGGAAATCACTGTTAAAGATTTCTGTAAACTATCACTTATATATACCCCATGTATTGTTTTCCTGATGTCCAACAAATTCAGAGCAAAACCATTTGTTAGGGTTAGCATTCAACACACAGAAGAGGGACAGTCAGACACCAGGCAGGCATAGACAGACACACAGCAGACATACCACGGACAAGCTGAGAAAACACAAGCTACAGACAGATGGAAAACACAGGGAGCAAAGCTGAGAATTCAAACTTGTGCTGGCCCTTGTTTCAAATTAATCCAAGGGGATATGACTTTCTTTCCTTAGTGCCCACAATATATTTTGGCACCTCTGTCTTTAACATTTTAACCAACGTGTTTTTGTGCCTCATGTGAGGAATCTCTAATACATTTAATAGATCCATATCAAGACACCTTAGAGAAGTCTTAGAGAAGGGGACCCTGTCATCTGTGATTATCTCCACTGCCATCATTTGAGGAAGTTGGAACCCACATAAAGTGGCTGTGCTGGAACTGGACCACGGTAAGGATCCCGTTACTGAAAAACCTGATGAGAACATCTAAGGATCTAAGATGGTTGGCCATTAGAAAAGAGGCACCTGGTGAGCACATCTAAGGATCTAAGATGGTTGGCCATTAGAAAAGAGGCACCTGGTGAGAACATCTATCTAAGGATCTAAGATGCTTGGCCATTGGAAAAGAGGCACCTGGTGAGCTGAGATGTGCACTCACCCTAGTGACCTGCACAGCACAATCATCTCTTGAACAGATTGACAGACCAGGTACTTCTCTGGTCTCCATGGAGATCAAGCCAGAGGCCAGTTTCCTCCATCCTGGTCCATGGATGAACCTGCTGCCAAGCAGACTTTACAGAGGAGCCACTTGAAACTGTGACAGTGGACAGCCCCCAAACCTGGCAAGCTGCAGGCTGGGCTCCAGTTCGGTTCAATAGAGGGGCACATGGTTGAGGTATATTTCCAAGGAGCCTCTGACTGTGATGACCCCAGTTACTAACATGATGGTTTCTGACAGCTCACCACTAGATTCTGCACCTCCTGCACCTGTGTGATCTAAATCAACATAGTTTAGCAAAGCTTTAAAGATGTCTTTTAAAGTGTGGAGGGCAGAACAACATCCCTTTAAGCCTAGCAATGAGAAAGAGTAGCCTGGGTTACATAGCAAGATCCTATCACAAACAACACCTCCAACTAAACCAAAGCAAACAATAAACAGACCACCTAACCAGAGGGACTGACCCAGTTGTGAGTAGGGGGAGCGAGCTTCTGTAGTACTCACATGTTTTTCCTGTGACTTGTTCATTAAAAACAGAGGAGGCTGAAAGGGCAGTGGGAGGCCTTTCTCACCTCTGCTCCTCTCTTCTTGAATCAGGTCATGAAACCGGGAATGGAACTCTCTGATACACCGTGAAGATCTTCCTGTGATGGATATCCTGCCTATATGTGGAGGTCTTATTATCATTAAATCTTTTTTGTCTACCCTATTCCTACAGAGCTGTGTATAAAAGTAGAGAATTCTTTCTCACGGATCTTCATTTCTTTACGGTGCCCCCAAAGCACAGAACCCAAACATCTGTGAACTGATGAATAAAACATGGTATATCCATACAAAAGAATGTCATTTAACTATGAAGAAGGATGAGGTTTTGAGGTATGCTATAAGGAGAGGGAATCTTGAAAAAACATGAAGCAAAAGAAGTCAGCTCCATGCTTCTGTATTTCCTATGATGGAGGAAGGTCATTGGTTAATTAAATAAAGAAGCTGCTTGCCCTGATAGGTTAAAACAGGTGGGAGGAGTAAAGAGAACAGAATACTGGGAGGAAGAGGAAGTGAGGTCAGACTCAACAGCTCTGCTCTTGGGGGTAGACGCCTCAGAGAGACACGATGCTACACTCTTGTGGGCAGAGGCGAGAGCTCTGCTCTCTGAGGCACACGTGATGAAGCTCTGACCCAGGATAGACGTAGGCTAGAATCTTCCTGGTAAGCCACCTTGTGGGCTACAGCAGATTATTAGAGATGGGCTAGTCCAGGTGCGAGAATTAGCCTAGAAGAGGCTAGATAGAAATGGCCAAGCAGTGATTAAATGAATACAGTGTCCGTGTAATTATTTCAGGTAAAGCTAGCCTTGCGGGCAGCGGGGTGCTGGGGAGGCAGCCCCGCTGCACCTATTACTACATTCCTATATTCTATTTAGATGAATTTCTAAGAATAGGCAAGTCTATGGACAGAAGATAGTTATTAACTTATGCTGTACAGGGAGAGTGGTGGTTGCTGTGGAAACTCTTTTGGTGGAGATGAAAATGTTCTGAACTAGACACAGCAGTAGCTGCAGAGTTCGACTGCTTGAACAGTCATTGCCTTTGAGACCTAAATGGGTAAATTATTTAATATGAGAATGATACCTTAATAAAGCTATAGAAATAAAAAGAACCAGTAGAATAGTCACTGTCACAAAACAAACATAAAACTAGGGCTGATCCAAAATTCTAATGATCAGAAAGTAACAAGTGCTATCCGTGAGGGATACAGAAAAATTAGAAGCTGTGCACTCTCTTGGAAAGACTGTGAAATGGTCACTAAGGAAGACAGTGTGATGGTTCTTTAATGTGGAATACCCTCTGTATGCTATGAATAGATTTTATTACCCTTGGTTAATCAATAATCTGATTTGGCCAATAGTCAGGCAGAATAGAGCTGGGTAGGAAATTCAAGCAAAAATGCAGGGAAAAAGAAGGCAGAATTGGGGAGACAACAGTAGCTGCTGGGGAAGCAAAATGTGAGGTCATGATCCATGAGCTTCATGGTAAAATACAGAAAAATAGAAATGGGTTAATTTAAGTTGTAAGAGTTAGCTAATAATAACCCTGAGCTAATAGGTCAAACAGTTATAATTAATATTAAGCCTCATGTTCCAGAACTAGTGGGCAGGAGAGAAACCTCCAGTTACAGTTGCTCAAAATTTAGAAATAGAATCATCAAATTAGGGATGTAAAAATGCTTTACAATTAGCTCATAATATTATTATTATTGGCTTTGACCAAAAGCAACTCAGGCATCCAATGCCAGATGAGTGGATAAAAAGAATGTTTGTGTGCATAAGTGAGATAATATGTAGCCTTTAAAAGGAAGGAAATTCAAATGCATACTGTAATGTGGTTGAACCTTGAGGGCATTGTGCAAAATAAAACAAGCTATCACCAAAGGCTGAATAAATACATGCAACACTCTTTTTATGTATGCATTTTATTTTTCTCCACTAAAAACATTAAAAGACTTGCATTTGGAGTTTACACTGGAGAAAAAACTTGGAATCTGGTAGTTCAGTAGTCTGGGCTTTGTCGTACAGGGTCTTTGGCCATGGGCAGGTCACGCAAGCCTTCTGACGCTGGGCCTTTATTAAGAGGACATGGTGTTTTCATACCTTACAGGGTTGTAATCAGAGCACTTGAAATAAATGTCAGGTGACTGTTGGTGGCTTTCAGGTGTGGTGTTGTCAGAGGTGGAGCCAAGAGGGTAGATGTGAATTTGGGGACACCCTGCAAGCTCAGTGTCTGTGACATAAGACAAATTTCATGGATATGCTTAAAGCAAACCCCACTCATGACAGTTACGTGTTGTGGAATATGCTACTGGTGCAATGTGCAAGGATCAGAGTCACAAGCGGCTCCGCCATGTTGGACCAGGCGGGGCAAGCAGCAGTACCTGTTTTTGACCTAGGAATGTCACACCTTAGATTCTTAAGTGCTTAGTGATTTAAAGGCGCATAACAAAGTGCTCCTGGATAGTAAAAAAATTACAGATTCACAATAGGACAGATTCAGACATAAAAGACCTTTATGGATCACAGTGTTGGATGAATGTATGTAGGCTTGGGAGAGAGAAGAAAAACAATATAAGCAATAAAGTTAATATCTTAAAAAAAAGGGTAAAGTCTTTAAAGAGACAGAGTACAGATAGTTAAGAGATTAAAATAAATAAAGAAAAATAAGCCACGTAAAAATGGAACATTCACAGAGAGTTTGGATTATGTACATTGTGTTTTCTTTACAATTTTTGACTATGAAGGAGCTAAATACAGAAGAACATTTCATTGTGTGGTCTGCCAAACTACATGTATGTTCTAAAGGTATTATGACTTCAGAATTTGGATCTAAGGATATGATGCTTTGGAGAGGGTCTTCTTTTGTTTTCACAGAGGATGAGACCCTGTGGATTTCTTCTATCCCAATATGGTATGATAGACCACACCCTCCTGAAAGGTTGCTGTGAACACCCTCAAAAAATTACTTTGCTCAACAGCCGACTGAGATGATCCTAACAGATAGGTTATCCCATAAAAGATCAGAATAACAGCGCCCCCATTCAGCAGGAAGCAGTTTGGAGATAAAAATCTGCGCCCATGTTCCCAAATATTGTTTATAAATGTTCTTTTACATTTAAAGGGGGATATGATATAGATATGAATAATTTGCATTGATATGATATAGATATGAATAATTTGCATTGGTATGGATTTTAAGGTCAATTTTGTTATATGTATATGCATTTCTGATCTTGATTAAGGTATTGTGATTGTGTAGTTCATTTAAAAATGTAATGTATAATTAGAAAATATAGGTTGCTAATGGATAATCATCGATAATAGTAAAGCTTGTAGTCATGTTAGTTAGATTTTCTAGATATATATAGATATATTTCAGTTAGATAGGCATTCTTCATATCTTTCAAAGACTGCAGAATATGACATTTTTAAATGTTTTAATAACTTAGGGCTTTTCATGACAATGAGACACGTCTGCTCCTGGCAGCACCCATCTACTTTGAGAGGAAGATGGGCATCAAAGAGCCTCGTTATGGAGTTTGATAGCCATTTGGGCAAGAAACTGCTCTTGCCTGAACTGTTGCATAAACTGGACACAAAGAACCCTCAGAAAGAGGACTGCTGAACTTGCCTAAAGGTGAGATGGTCTTTCGGGCTTCCTGATTCATGAAAGAGTCTGTGAGACATTCTGCAGGACACAGCAGAAAATGACTGAACTGTCTTTAAAATTTCCTGCTTCATGGAAATATCTGCTGGACACTATGGGCCTGAAGGCCAAAGACGGATGCCCCAACGGTACAAAAGAACTTTGGGTGACTGTACAGGCAGTGAGATGTCTCTGTCATTTCTAGAGTTTAAAGTTTTCTTATTTCTTGTTTGCTTAGGTAATATTATATCCTTCTGGAGTCTTTGATGGAGTTAAAGAATGGATAGATAATTATAGTTTTCCTTAGTTATGATAAAAGATAAAATAGATATAAATATTGTAACTGTAATTCTTACTTGATAACTGTTTTGTTATATGTAATTTTACTATGTTAAAGTTAAAGCCTTTCTTTTTTGTTTAAACAGAAAAAGGGGAAATGATGGAGGAGTTACTTTCATTTAATAAAGAAACTGCCTTAGCCCATTTGTTAGGCCAACACTTAGGTGGGTAGAGTAAACAGAACAGAATGCTGGGAGAAAGAAGCCAAGTCAGGGAGTCGTCATGATTCTCCCACTCCAGACAGACATAGGTTAAGATCTTCCCTGGTAAGCCACCTCGTGGGCTACACAGATTATTAGAAATGGGTTAGATCAACATGTAAGAGCTAGCCAATAAGAGGCTGGAACTAATGGGCCAGGAAGTGTTTAAAAGAATACAGTTTCCTTGTAATTATTTCAGGTAAAGCTAGCCAGGTGGCGGGAAGCAGCCCCGCCGTTCTCCATACAACAGGAATATTTAACTATCTAAATATGTGTCATATTTGTTTATGCCATGGAATATTTCTCTAACTGTGTAAAGGTGTTTTATTTGTTTCTGCTGCATTTGTTTAATTGTGAAAAGATGTGTAGCATTTGGTTCATCTTTCCTGCCTCAGGCACCTGATTGGTCTAATAAAGAACTGAACAGCCAATAGGTGAATGGCAGGAGAAAGGATAGGTGAGATTGGTGGGCAGAGAGACCAAATAGGAGAATAATCTAGGTGAGAAGAAGTCAGGCAGTCACCAGGCAGTCGTTACCAGGCAGTCGTCACCAGGCAGTCACCAGGCAGTCACCAGGCAGTCACCAGGCAGTCGTCACCAGGCAGTCACCAGGCAGTCACCAGGCAGTCACCAGTCACCAGGCAGTCACCAGGCAGTCACCAGGCAGTCACCAGCTATCCAGACATGAGAAAAAGTGAAGGTCAGATATATAGAAGGAAAGAAAAGTAAAAAGTCCTGAGGCAAAAGGTAGGTAAAGAGAAACAGGTTAGGTTAAGTTAAAGAGCAAGCCAGAAACGAGCCTAAGCTAAACCGAGCATTCATAACTAATAAGTCTCTGTGTCGTGATGTGGGAGATGGTTGGTGGCCCAAAAGAAAAAAGCCTGGTACGGTTATGATTTACCCAATTTATTTAATGTAGAGGGTACTCATTTGCCTTTTAAGATTTTCTGAAAATATTCTTAAAAAGGCAACTTCCCTGTAGGATATTATTTATTTCAAGAAGTTTTTATTTGTTTAACCATCGGGCTATGGTCCAGCTCCGGAACCCCGGTGACATTTTGTCAGCTGGTAAACCTTGGCCTGTTCTTAGCAGCCAAGCCGCCTCTTGATAAAATTCTGGGCCTCCTGAACTTGGCTCTGGTGGTGCTTACCCTGTACCCCCTGGTTGGCTGGAGCTCATATCCCATCTGCATATGCTTCCCCTGGTCTTCATCCAGGTGAACTTCTTATCCTGATCAGGACACCACTTGACTCCCAGTGCAGCCTACACTGTGGCTTCCAGACCACTTCTTCCTGCCACCACGGTACCTTTAGAGAGCACTATGTTACAGGAGGCCTTCCTCCCCTGACTTATCCCGGGGGACTCAGAGAAAGAAGAGGAAGAGGGAGAGAAAGGGAGGAGGGAGAAGAGGAAGAAACATGAAGGAGGAGGTACAAGTGCCACGTAAAGATTTGAATGATTATTTTATTTAATCTTAATTTTGTCATGTAAGGATATCAACAAATAAAGCAACTATATCATTTACCTTCATTATTGTTTTGTAAGAGAAACAACATTCTGGTAGCACTAAATTGAAACAAACATAACTTAATAATTTAGAAACTGCACAAATTAGCTTTATGAAGAATTCATGACATTGTCTGCTAATTTCCGTTTGGTTACAGATGTGCAGAACCCTGTCAAGAACTGAGGGTCCACAGCTGTCCTTTCCTTCAAAGAACATTCGGGGTTGAAGACTGGCCCTCATTTTATGATCAGAGTGTGGCAGTGAGCCAAATCCCAATTATTTTCCAAGGTAATGAACCAGATTGGCATTCTTTGGGCCGCATTTGCAAACTCGGTTTCTGATCACATGGAAACGCTCCCTGTTGATGTTAACCTTGACAAACACTAGGCTCATTCTTAATTCACTATTTTTTTTCTACATTTCCCAGACAGCAGAGGTTAACATGCAGATGCAAAATGAACCCCACATGCCAGGTGTGGCATTCCTCATGTCTCATCTCAAGAAAGAAACACCAGGGCTGCCTTTTCAGGGAGGCCCCATTCAGAATTTTTCATTTAATGTTGATAAATATCTTTAGAAATTTCATCTTCAATAGAAAATAACAAAGAAATTAATTAAATTAATGCCATATTATGGAACAGCAAGAGGGGGGGCAACAAGATGCCCATACATACAAGGGGCCAGTGAGATCCTGGGTCATTTTTTATGGCCATAATAGAATACAACAGACTGAGTAAAATGTAAAGAAAACACCTTCTCCTGATTCTGGAGGCCCCAAAGACAGATACATGGGACCAGCATCTTGCTGCCCTCTTGCTGTTCCATAATATGGCAGTAATTAAATTAAAAATTGCTTTGTTATTTTCTATTGAAGATAAAATTTAAATTAAATTATAGATTTAATATAATAACTTTAAAATTCCCTATGTTTCAAGTGTCTTCACTTTTGGAGTCCCATGGTAGGAACCACCCCTCTTTATGGTGACTATTTTTAGTTTTTCCTCTTTCCCTAAATATTTACAACAACTCTTTATCTGCATTCTGCTAGTCTAAATTCTTTTCTAAGTCATGACATCTGTTTTAGTAAATTTGACTTTCTCCCTGTTCCAACCTACACTGTGTTCTTATTAGTTTAGCATCTTCTTCCTCTCTCCTTTGAAAGATTTATTTTAACATGTGTGTGTGCACATGTCTCTGTGTGGTTAGTGCATGTGACTGGCAGAAGATGAGAGGCCCAAGATTCCCTGGAGTTGGAGTTGCAGGCGGTGGTTAGCCTCCCAGCTGGAGCCATGTCTCCAGCCCTGAAGTTCTTCTTTAATACCGGAGAGAGCGAACTGTCTTATAACGTGGGTGTTTCATCAGAATCTGTTGCTTATCTGCCGCTTCTTGCCGTTTCAACTTTTTCAACCATAAGACACGTTGGTCATTTGAAATATAGCTAAATCCCCAGGAGAAGATCTGAAGTTTTATGTCTCCTTAGATTAAAATTAGGGCCTCAGTTAATGGAGTGAACATGTCATAATGCCTGCCTGTTCACAGAGGACGCCTACAAGGCAGCTCTTGTCACCAGAAAGACGGATCATTCTCATATATTTTACCAATAAAAGTCTTGACCCTGGGACTTTACAGTGAGATCCTGGGTCATTTTCTATGGCCACAACGGAATACAACAGACTGGGTAAAATATAAAGAAAACACCTTCCATGATTCTGGAGGCCCCAAAGACAGATTACATGGGGCCAGCATCTTGCTGCCCCTCTTGCTGTTCTATAATATAGCAGCCTGTAGCTTGTCTGTCTTCCTTGTCTGGCAAAGTTACAGATCTCACTATAACTTCATCCAACACTGGCTACCTTGCAAACACCCTACCACAAAGTTTGACCAGTCTGTGAATTTGGGGCTGAAGTTTTGGAGCATTGAATCTGGAGCCCCAGCCCATGGGGGTGTTGTCTCTACTCAGTCAGCCTCAGTAGGGGGCACAGCCAGGCCTACAGGTGTCTCCCAGGTGATTCTAAGTCTTGTTAAAATGACAACAAGGAGTGGACTCTACAGCACTGACTCCTCTCTCTAGTCTGCTGCCTCGCTGCGTCTGATCATGGACCAGAACCTCTAAAAACACAAAAGCAAGGTCCCTCCTGGGGTTCTTGGTCTCATTAATAAAAGGACACCCAGGGGCTAGAGAGATGGCTTAGCACTTGGTGCCCCTTCAGAGGAACAGAGTTCAGTTGTCAGCACCCACACTGGTGATTCACAGCTGCCTGTAACTCAGTTCTACGGCTTCTAGAACCTTCTGTCCTCTGTGGGAACACACACGTATATTTACACATACATGTTCATATACCCAGACACACGTGCATACATGTCATTTTTTTTAAATGGACTCAAACAGAAGTTCGAGGATAATTTTTAATCAGTTTAAAAGAACTCCTACCCTGATCCAGGCAAGCTGTAAATCTCAGCAACTGTGTGGAGGAGAGAGGGAAAAGGCCGTGCTTTCTAAACTAGCCAGACACAGGCTGATAAGCAGTTATATGGCAGGGAGGGAGGCTTAGGAGGGATTTGGAAGCCTAGAGTATCAGAGAAAGCTTACTTAGGTCCTGGCCAGCGCCCGAAAGAATGAGAGAAAACAGAAAGGTTTTGCATTTCTGTCTGACTCAGGCTTCAGAAAGGTGGACAGACCTAGCCGAGCCCCCTTGGTGGCTTATAGGGGCTGTGCTGGAGTAGCCAGGGGTATGGCATTCTGGGAAGGAAAGTATAGAAAAAAAATAAATTTCTGTCTGGCCAGAGGTTCTATTTTATTGACAAGAAGGATTTTTTCCTTTATTGGGCTTTTTCTACTACTATTACAAATTGAAAGACTGAACAGATCAAACTGAGCTATGACCAAGTCTGTCGGGGTTTTCTTGGTAATTGATACAGGATGGCCCAGTTCACTGCGGGCAGTACCATTCCCTGGCCAGGCGGTGCTGGGCTGGGTCAGAAACCTAGCTGAGCACGAAGCCATGAGCAAGCCTGCAAAGATCTTTCCTTCCTGGTTTCTGCTCAAACTTTTGCCTCAGTTCCTGCTCTGACTTCCCTCAGTGATGGACCTTGACCCATAAGCCGAAATACCCCCACCCCGTTTTTGTCCCCTAAGTTGGTTTTGGTCAAAATGTTTTATCATAGAAGCAGAGATGAAGCTAGAGCTGGAAGGTGCTAGTGTCTTCCCTGTGGCCCGAATGCTGGGCTTGAACTTTCCTTTCTGCCTCGGGAGGTTGAAGGCATCCCCAGGGACCTCCAGAGGCTCACCTTTTCTCTCAGCACGCTTGCTACTGTCTCCAAGGCGACCAAGTGTGAGTAAATCAGAGGAGAGCAGCAGCCTTTCTCAGGCTACAGATTACCAGAGATGAGTCATACCGTCCACACCTGGTGTCCTGGAAGCTCCTTTATCTGTCTTCCATGTAGCTCAGCCTCCAGAGTTTGGCATACAGCCAAGGAAGCAAAGAGGGATGTGGATTAACAGGCAGATGCAAATGTATAAACTGGAATACTCAGACAGCCGTACAGAGGCAGCGGATTAAAGAGCCGGTAGCTCCTTCTTGGAAGTTAGATTATTCATGCCACAGCTAAACACTGTGCCTCTGGCCGAGACCCATGTTTGGATCTACACAGCCACGTGAGCACAGGCCACACCTGGCTCAAACACAGAGCTGTGGAGGACCACATATTCTGTATTCCCAAAGCGACAGGAGAAAGTTGAGTTGGAAGAAATGATACGTTAGAGGTTTCCATAGCAGGGTACCATGCCTGGGGCTCATTGCCTGATTTGGCTCCAAACTTGACTGACAAAATTTAAATGAGAAAGTAGACCCCAGGAGGTTGTTTTAGACAATTCCAAAGAACACTTTTCTGAGTCCAAACTTTTCCTCCAAGAGACTGCAATGAATGCAAATTAAAATCAGATTACTTATGTTTCCAAACACACCTCATTTTTTTCTATTTATTGACTACCACATAGAAAATATTGTACTAGCTTTGCAATCTGAAATTAATAAGGAAAAACTACCCCAAATGACATAAATCCTTTAAAAACTGGGTTTCCAAATGTTCACTGCAGTTATACAAATCCTTTCCAGCAACACGATGCTAATTCCTGGCTTACTTCAAGCCACATGAAAGAAACAATAAATCCTGAAAGTTTCCATTTTAATGGTTGAAAGAGGAGATAAAGACAAGCTTGCGTAGCAGCTTCTGGGAAAGGCACTTTCGTAGCTGACGTGATTACTGCTGTCCAACTGTATTCACGCAAAGCAAAATCTGTAATCAAAACACGTTGCCTCTCTTTGGGCAAAGCCTTGTGTCTTACAACTGAGACGCATGGTAATAAAAGTGTTGTAGATTATGTTACATTTGAAGAAGAGTTTAAGAAGGTCCTTGTAGGGGCTGGAGAGGTAACTCAGTTGACAGGGTGCTTGCCCAGCCTGCAGAAAGTTCAGGGTTCAATTCCAATGCTGCCTAAGTTGGGCATGGTAGGAGGATCATTCTCAGCTACTGAGGGAGTTTGAGGCCAGCCTGGACCAAAGAACCCATGTAAATAAATAAATAAACAAATAAAAAGCAAGCAAGCTACTTTCACAAATTGCCACAAGATCAACTCACTTCCCCCAAAGTAAGCATGTATGAGGACAGCTTACCTCTTCACTTCAGATGAACTGTGACTGATTCATAGCATGTTATATGTGGCAACAAAGAAAAAAACCACACATGACATTGAAGATATGGAAGATGCCCCAGAAAAAGACTTCTATAAATTAGTATCTATCACTTTTTGAAAAAAATTTAATTTTTTGTGGTATGTGTATACATATGTCTCCATCTAAGGTATATGCACATGAATGCAGTTGGCCACAGAGGCCAGAGGGGGGTTTATTAGAAAGAGGACTGGATGGGCTTAGTGGCTAAGAGTCTTGTTGCTATTGCAGAAGATTCAAGTTCAAGTCCCAGCACTCACATGGTGGCTCAGAATCATCTATAGCATCAGTTTTGGGGGAATCTGATGCTTTCTTCTGACCTTCATGGATACCAGGGACATGTGCAGGCTAAACACTTATACACACAAAGGAAAAAACAAATTAAAAAAATACTCTAAAAATTATTTACTTAAAAAAAATCAGAAAGAGTAGCTGGAGCTACAGACAGTTGTGAGCCACCTGATGTGGGTGCTGGGAACTGACCTGGGTCCTCTGTAAGAGCAGCAAGTGCTCTTGGCCACTGAGCCATGTTGCCTGGTCCCATGAAAAGGTATCAAATTAAATGTTAAAATGTATTAAGAGAGGCAACTTTACACAATCCCTATGAAGTTTCAAGACACAATAAAGAGGCAATGAGAACTGAACACACCGTGAGGGTTTTTTTTTTCATAAAAATTTTCATAGAAATTCCTTCAAGATGGTAGAAACAAACATGCTTGACTAAAAGCAAAGGAAAAAAAACTGAAAAATTTCAACACTTGGATGGCATTGAGTTATTACACAGACAAAGAATGAATGAATGAAAGAAAAAGAACCAAAGAACTCCCCTCCCTGTCAAATAAGGTTTGTATCTTTATGTAATATCTTTACATAGATGATTAGTGTCCACTGGGTAAATTTACTAATGTCAAAAGCAATTTTAGTAGATTTGAATGACTAGATTTTTTCCCCAGTGGTCCTGGAAGTCTGATTTACAAAATAGTCCTGTCATTGGGTTATTGCAAATCCCAAATACTGGAGTCCTCATGTTGGGAATTCACTTAAACTGCCCTGGCTGCCTTGAGATGCGTGACCTTCACAAACACGGCTGGTCAGTGGTGTTGGGAGCCAGATGGGCTGTAACGCAGAAATCAAGACTTGAATAAAATGCAGTTGGAAGTACAAATATTTATTAGCAAACAAGTACAAAGTGAGGTTTACACCATCTGTTCTCGCAAGCTCAGACAGTCCCTGCTCTGTCTAACGGCTATCTGCCCCTGTCTCACACAGAAGGGTGTCTGAGAATGATTATACATCTCCACGGAGGAATGGTTCCTCTTCCAAGTCACACTGGGCTCAGAGCCTTCGGGAAGGATGGAGACCAGGTAGGGTTGGGTTCAGTGCACGGAGGCTGATGAGCTCATGGCCCTGACCAGCCTCCACTTTCTTCCATCCAAGGATGATGGTGTCCCTAGTTTGACTACTACCAAATTAAACGGTGTAAAATTACCTCCGGACACTCCTCACCCTGATAAACCTCTGACCCTGGTATTTTGACAGCAGTTTGGAAATGCCGTGGCAGCCCTCGAGGGCATAGACGCCAGGTAAGCTATGTTTATACCAATCAGCTGGCTGTAGATGTGACTTCAGTTAACACACAAGACTGTAACTCAGTGTTAGCGCCAGTAAGTTCTCAATGGCTGAGGGGTGAGGATGACACAGGAGAGGCACTTCACACAAACCACCCAGTTGTTAGAAACTTTGAAAATATCTATAAAGTCAAATAAAAAAGTAAAAAAAAGAAATCCAAATAAATAAATAATAAATGCGTGCTGTGCTGCTCCAGGTTCTAGGACGCCATCTTGTGCAGAGCCTTAGAGAGGGGTTTGCGTAAGGCTGAGTCCCGGACAGGAGAATAATCTCACTGCTGACCTCCTGTTCACCGTTGATGGAAAGGAACACTTTACAAAGACAGACTTTCTGCCTTTCAGGAATGCGAAGTTTAATTTCTAGCGTTCATTTTGTTTGGGACTTACAACTGAGGGGTTTGGGAAACCTGTAACAGATCTGATGATAAACCCCAGACTGATCCATTCCTGTCTCCTGGTTGTTTCTTTTCTTAAATTTATGTTCCTTAAGAAATATAAACAGTACCTCCCTCTGTGCTTGTGCTCAGAGATTGCAAGTCTGTTTTTCAGGGAAGTCACTGGAATTTCCCCATCCTTGGTTTCATGAGCTGTGTATGTTGAGTTCCTCCAGTGCTGGTGCTGGGTGTGGAACCCAGGGCCTCCTGTAAGCGCAACCCTTTTGTGAGATGGCTAGAGAAACTCCATGCTATGTCAGTCATCCATAGACACCCACAGGCCTCTGTCTCTGACAAAGCGATAATTCCCCAGTAACTTTGAATCAGTGACCCCCACCCAGAAATGTAGAGCTGACCACCTGCTCTTTTGGCTTTTGAAACCCGCCTATGCAGACAGTCAAGGACTATTTTGAGGCTGCCTTCTCTATCCAAGCTTGGCACAGCAGAACAGCCCTTGGTTTGCTTGTATGGATCCTAGAGATCTTTTCACCTTTAAGAATCCTTCCCTCAGCCACTTTACTCGGCGCACTTCTGATTTGACTTAGAGACTGTGGCCCTGCTAGAACTTTTAATAACTTTGAGTGACAGCGAGTTAAGTCTGGAGGCCTTTTCCTGGGGGTCCTGAACTCTGTAACACTTTATCAGAATTTCAGCTCTAACAGGAAGGTTTGATATCATCCTGTCCTTCTGTTACCTCTATACATATTATCATCCCAGCTGAAGCATAAACATCAAAACTCAAAGTATGTCATCAGTTTTGAGTTTTAGGATAGGGATTCATGTCGTCGGATCCCTTCTCCTACTGGGGGAGGAGAAGGCACTGGGCTAATTTTCACCACCACATGTATATTTGGGTCATGTCTGGATCTTGAAATTCACAATTTAAAAGAGTAACCAATTGGGCTACCTTCCTTCTTGCTTTCCTGGCATTTGGAAAGATGTGTTCCTGGAGTTGAGTTGTGGCCCTTTGAGGAGGTTGTGACCACGACAAGGATCACAGTCAGACTCTGTGAGAAGCGGGTGTGTAGTTAGCACTCCCCTGACACACATGAAGGCCGCTGTGTTGAGAGCATCTCAAGGCATGGCATACCCTTCTCTGACCTCACAGCATGGTATAGAAAGGCTGGGGGCCGGGAGCTCACACCACTGGCCAGCTGCAGAGCCTGGCCTCCAGCTCAGACCTCCCCTCCCCTCCTTCCAGTTACAGGATATTTGACCTAGATCTTGAGCGGAGGCAGTTCTCCCTCTATGCACACCAGGATTCATCAAAGAAGGGAGCTGGTGTAAACTCTTTCTGTGGACACTGGTAGATGAAGTCTGCTTCCTGCAGAGCTAGAAGGGCTCTTGGCCAGCAATCCAGTTCCTTTACTCTGTAACCAAGGAAACACACACTGTTGGGAATGAAGGCGGGAAGAGAGAAATCAGGGCTACAGGAGATTGACATGCAGAAGGGACTCAAGGAACAGGAAGTGTGTGGCTGAATGGATATGGCTGTCTGTTCTTGATGAGACGGGCTGCCTTGAGTCCTTGCCCTGACTTCCCTTTAATGATGAATCATGACCTAGAATTGTGAGTGGAATTAAATGTTTTCTTCCCTAACTTGCTTTTTGCCAGGATATTTTACCACAGCAGCAGAGATAAAAGTAGGGCAGTATCCAAAAAGGAACTCTGCAGGAAATCAGTCATAAAGTGACACACTGGATTGCGAACTGGGGAGGGGCAGGCTTCTAGAGCTTTCTTAGGAATATGTATCCCCTTCCTTTCTGAAGTAAAGGAAGAAAAGCAGCAGGCACAGTAATCACACTAAGCATTCCGAGGCAGTATCTGGAAAGAGGGAATGGAAAACCACCACACAGTCCCTGAGCTGAAGGCTGCAGCGGTGGCTCTGAGGTAATGTGTATAGTATGCGTGCCAATAAATCACCGGAAAGAAAGACCAAGCGTGGAGGAAAGATGTTATCTCCTGGGCATGTGGAGTTATTGAGTATCTGAGCCAGGGAGCAGGGTTTTGTGGGAAGGCAATTTCCTGGGTCTGCTCACAAGGGCAATGAATCATGGCTGAGATTTGCAACACTAGGGCAGAAAGCCAGCGGGTGACATGTCCAGGAAACTTGAGGTGACTGACAAGCACTCATGCAAGACTTTGGGGCCACTTTCCGGGGCTGCATGTCAATGCTCCACTCAGCACTGAGTGTGGGATGGCCCACGCCACCCCAGCTTGTTTGTAGGAACTCGAATTAGTTGCTGTTGTTTTTACATTTTCGGCTCACTCCAGTCTTATTCTGTCCCTTGGGAAAGCCCCCACATAGGCTTCTTCCTAAACCATGCTTACCCGTCACTTAGGGGTAGAAGCCACAGAGGCTATCTGTGTGGGTAATTAATGCAAATTAAAACAGATCAAAACTTTGAGACAGGGTCTTTCCGTGCAGCTTTATGGTCTTGAACTGATGGAACTCCTGCCTTGGCTTCCCAAGTGATGAGATGACAGATATTAGCGCTGTATCTGACTGTTAGTGTTAACTTTAAGTCTCCTCTGTGAAGGCTCAGCAGCCGGTGACAAGCGGGAGGACATCCTCAACAGGGATTGTGTCTGGTCACTGTTGGCTGGCTTGTTCAGGGGTCAGTGCTTGAGGCCAGGAGAGCTGAGACATGGGTGCGACAATCCCTGACCCTTCGTCGCCCATTTTCCTCAGTGGATGGTTACTGCAGGGGTGAGCAGGGAGCTGTGCTGGTGGGAGTGTGGTGTCTCCATTCCCAGTGAAACAGAGAGTGATGGCGGACAGGGGAACTTGAGATGAAAGACGATGGTGTGACTCCATAGAGCAAGAGAGAAAAGCGGGGAGGATGGTTGTGACAGTGGCAAGGGTCCCTCTGAAGCAGGCAGCTGTGAGTAGAAGGACGGAGCACACATGGAAGAGAAGTAGAAGCTAAGTTAGTCTGCATCATAGCAGGACCCACAAGGAAGAGTGCTGTGGGGAATGCCCTTGTATGCTGTCACTCGTATTGGTTTAATAAAAGGCTGATTGACCAGTAGCCAGGCAGGAAGTATAGCTGGGACAACCAGACTAGGAGAATTCTGGGAAGAGGAAAGGCAGAGAGTCAGTCACCAGCCAAACAGAGGAAGCAAGATGAGAAAAGATACCAAACCATGTGGCTAAACATAGATAAGATTTATGGGTTAATTTAAGCTGTAAGAGCTAATTAATAATAAGTCTGAGCTAATAGACCAAGCAGTTTATAATTAATATAAGCCTCTGTGTGTTTCTTTGGGAAAAAAACTGCTGGGCAAGGCGGGACAGAAATTTCTGTCAATAGGAGAGTATCCTGGGTGTAGGAACTCCCATCTAAAAGGCATGGTTCTAGTTTCATTGTATTGTTGTGATAAATACTATGACCAGACACAGCAACTTGGGGAGGAAAGGGTTTACTTATGCTTACATTTCTGGGTCACAGTCCATTGTTGCAATCAGGGCAGGAACTCAAGGCAGCACTGTGTGTTATTCCATGCAGAATCACCTCCAATTGGGGAACTCACAACAAGGAAGTAAAGCAGGAACCATGGAGGATGCTGCCTGTAGGCTCACTGATGGCTCATGCTTAACTAGCTTTCTTATGTAGTCCAGGACCACCTCCTTCCCAAGAAACATGTGGCCCACAATGATCTTATATCAATTAATAATCAATTAATTAATTAAATCAATATATTAATTGATTTTAATAATTTAATATTAATAATATTAATTAAAATCAATATAATCCCCCACAGACATACCCACAGACCAACTGGATATAAGCAATTCCTCTACCGAGGCTTCTCTTTTCAAAATGACTCTGGACTGTGCCACGTTGATAATTAAGGTTAACTAGGACTGTCATTATCTTTAAACAGGATCCATTTTAAGGTAACCCTAAACTGTACCTATCCCAACACTGTCAAATGTACCAAAAAGTTTATTTTCTAGCTCTTTTGATGTATACGGAAATCTCACAATTTGAGAATAGCATAATTACCAACCTTGGTCATAGTTATTGAACTGGGAATATGACAAAAGCAAGAGGCAGGGGATTACTCCAGGGGGAATGGGTAGCAGACGGAAGAGCCAGTGAAGAGTGTTAAGAGGAGGCCTATCTGTGCTGGCTCAGTCCCAGACGGTAGCAGTTGGGCACAGAGAGGCTATGGCAGTGTCCGAGGCAGCAGTGGCCAGGATGGGCTGACCGTAGTAACACAACTGGAACACATCTTATGATTACAGAGCTCCTGATGCAGACCGTGTTGGTACAGGCAGCAACTGACCAGAATGAAGATCATTCTTATGAACTGAAGGGGAGGAGAGCCTGTTGTTGTCGGGGTTTCTGTCCTGCCCAGTTCCCACAATTGTTAATTCCCAAAGAAATCACACAGAGGTCTACACTAGTTATAAACTGATTGGCCCATTAGCTCAGGCTTCTTATTAACTATTACAACTTATATTAGCCCATTATTCTTATCTGTGTTAGCCAGATAAGTATGGCTCAGTACCTTTTTAAGTGAGGCAGTGACATCTTGCTTGTTCTGTGGCAGGGTCACAACTGCTGAGGAATGGGCTTCCTCCTTCCCAGAATTCTCCTGTTCTCACTGACCCACCTCTACTTCCTGTCTGGTTGTCCCTCCTATACTTCCTGCCTGGCTACTGACCAATCAGTGTTTATTTAAAGTACAATTGACAGAATACAGATAATCGTCCCACACCAGCCTGTTGCATGGAGCGAGTGTGGAGTGGGAAGGGAGCCATCTTCTAGAACGGTTCAGTGGTGTTGCTGCAGACCCCTTTGGTGTTCAATACACGCTTCACTTTCCTGAGTGCAACCTTACTTTCCTCTCTGTATACTGGAACATGGTGCCTATTCCACTAGGCTTTGAGAGTGATTTCTCTGGATTGGCAGTGATGTCAACTTCCTCTTCGCTTTCTTGTCCACGCTTTTGCAGTACAGTGGTCTGTCTTATTGAACTATCTGTCTGTCATCAAACCTTTCTGGATCAAGATGAGTTATTAATGCAATAAATAAGGAATCCTCTTGCAGTAGTGGGGTGGAAAGACTCTTAGCTGACTCTCATGGCCCCTGCCTCCCATTGTCCCTATCTTTGTGGTTTTCCTTCCTAGGTATTAGCCTCTGGAGAAAGTTTCTGTTCCTCTGTGATTCCACATACTGTGTGAGTTTTCATCTGGGTACCGTGGACTCCTGTTAGGGGATGTCTTTTCTGTGGCTTTGGAGGAGGCTGCTGTCCTGTTGTAAAACAGCCTGTGTAGTAAGGAAGTGGAAGGAGGCTGTCACCGATGAGAGGGACCCAGCACAGCAGTCAGCAAGACGTTGGGGACTTAGTTTGCAGCAAGGACATGAACGTTACCAGGAGGCGAATGAAGTCAGACCATCCCAGCCAAGCCTTCAGACCAACACAAAGCCTTTCAGACAGACCCAGATAACCGTACCTGGACTCCTAGCCCACAGAGGTTGTAGGTAATAAATGTGTGCTCCTTTCATCCACCTAAGTTCATATTTTAAACAGCAGATAAAATAATAGCACTCTATATTCTATTTTCATTTTCTCTTTAAGATGTATTTGGGTCCAGGGAAGCACTGCCTTTCTGGTGATCTTTGTCAGAGAGATGTAGGGTCATAACTAGGTAAGTTCAATCTTCTCTCCCCACAACCCCATCCAAGGCTCTGCATCTACAGGCATGCCTCATCTCAAGATAGCCCGTGAGCATGTGATGGAAAGTCAGTTTCAAACACGCTGCTCATCAATAAAGCTCAGTGACTCGGCTTCTAGTGGTGCAGGGGAGCTATATTACAGAACACTGAGGCAGGGAACTGTAAAAAATAGAAGCGATAGCATTAATTCTCTTAAACAATCAACGTTGAGCCGGCTATTTTCCTGATTTATGTCACCCTTTATTGCAAAACAGCATGCCTCGTCCAGCTTAAATCTGAAAGAGCCACGAGGGAAACTCAAGTACATCTTCCGCCTGTGTTCCTCCTGGGTATAAACTAACCGCTCACAAGAAAATAGAATAAGCAGCCCTCACTGCTTAAATACTGTTTATTTCTGCTGTGCTTACCTTCCACTGGGGTGATTATTCTAATCACAAGCATCGAGAGCAAATTAGTTCATCTTAAAATTCATTATTGACAATGGACTTAGTTCAATAGTGAATTTCTAAACACATTTCTGCGTCCAGTAAAGTTGAATCTGGCCCTGGTGTATCCAGAGAAGGAATGGAGGGGAGGGAGGTGGGTAACGGAGAGCCAGGGTTGCCCAGGTTGGGAGCAGCCTCCATCTCTTTAAAAATGTTTAAATTAATTTTTAAGTTAGCATGCCATGTAATAGGTTTCATGATGGCATTTTTGTATCTATATCATTACGCTTTGTTCTTACCTGAGCATCCCACCCCCACCCCACGGCATTCCCTTCTTCCTCTGAGATCTCTTGCTGTTCCTTTCCTTCCCCTGCTGAGTCCCCATGTGCTTTGATGCCACCTGTATTCCACTCCTTCTCTTCCCCGCCCTTTAGACCTCTTCCCTCTCGTGACCTCCTTTCTACTTCCCTTTCTTTCTCACACACACACACACACACATACACACACACACACGCATGCATGCACACACATGCACGCACACTCGCACAATGCACGCAACGCACATGCACACATGCATGCAGATGCGCGCGCGCGCACGCACACACACACACACACACGCATGCACACTTCCAGACATTACACCCAGCCATGACTCACTCTCCACCAGCTGTGGCTGTCTCTTTGCTGTTCTGGAATGTTCTCTACAACTCAGGGCCTTGGTATTTATTTTCCTTTTACTTGGAATACATTCTCCAAGTACCCACATGGCTAATTCCTTCATTTTCTTTATGTCTTTGTTCAAATGTCTCTCAAATTTTCCGAGCCTCACTCTGTTTCATGCAACACGGTTAAAGAGTGACACGGATGGAGAGGAAGTGTAATAGTTCATTCAACGTGCTTAGCACGCTGCCTGCCTCATGTAGAAAACATCAAGCAGGAGCACGAGGGGACGTGAGAGAGCGGGCAGTGTGCTTCCGTTAAAACAAAATACAGGACTGGAGAGATGGCTCAGCGGGTAAGAGCACTGGCTGCTCTTCCAGAGGTCCTGAGTTCAATTTCCAGCAACCACATGGTGGCACAACCGTCTGTAATGAGATCTGGTGCCCTCTTCTGGTGTGCAGGCAGATATGCAGACAGAACACTGTATGCATAATAAATAAACAAATAAACAAATAAATCTTTAAAAACCAGAACAAAAAAAAACCCCAAAATACATTGGTATATTAACTACTTTGTTGTTGGATGCAGGTCAGTAGGGCAGCATCATCGTGGTGGAAGGGGTTCCTGGCTGTGGTGGAGCAGCAGACATGGCTGTGGGAGGGGTTCCTGGCTGTGGTGGGGCAGGCAGACATGGTGAGGGAGGGGTTCCCAGCTGTGGTGGGCAGGCAGACATGGTGGGGAAGGGGTTCCCAGCTATGGCTGGGCAGGCAGACATGGTGAGGGAGGGTTCCCGGCTATGGTGGGGCAGGCAGACATGGTGGGGGAGGGGTTCCCGGCTATGGTGGGCAGGCAGACGTGGTGGTGGGAGGGTGGGGCAGGCAGACATGGTGAGGAAGGGGTTCCTGGCTGTGGTGGGACAGCAGACATGGCTGTGGGAGGGTTCCTGGCTGTGGTGGGGCAGGCAGACATGATGGTGGGAGGGTTGCCAGCTGTGGTGGAGCAGGCAGACATGGTGGGGAAGGGGTTCTCTGCTGTGGTGGGGCAGGCAGATGTGGCGGTGGGAGGGGTTCCCGGCTGTGGTGATGGAAACATGTGACTTGTTCACACCTATGCAGATCAGGAAGGGAGAGGCGTTAGTCCACATGTGACGGGAAGTCTCATTTCCTCCCTTTTATCCAGTCCGGAACCCTAACCTAGGTATTCCTTAGTTCAATCGGCTTCACCATCAAAATTAACCATCACGAAAACATCTCGTGGTACCCAAACACGTCTCATCAATCCACAACAATTGAGCTGAAAATTTCCAGGAAAGATACCACAGAGTTCCAAAAGGAAAGCATGAAAGTAAAGCTCGGGGCAGGGGCAAGCAGTGATACCCAACTATCAGAGGAATTCAGATGCTGGGCTACCAACAGGTAACACTTTCGTAGACACTTGCCCACTTTCCAAATGGCCTTAAAATTTAAAAAAAAAAAAATTTGGATTTCCTAAAAAAAAATAATGCTTTAAATAACTTTAATTCTCTAGTGTCTTTGCCTATAAGAGTGCCCTGGTTTTCTAATGATATGATTTCCACAAAGCATAAAGTATGTTTTCAGTATATATAGGAAGAGAATGGGGTGAAGTGAGGTACAGTCCACAGCCCAAGAAGATCTCCATCTCGACCTAAGCTGCTGCAAGAAGGGTCATCAGCAGGGTGGTCTCTTTGCAGACAAACTTTCAATCTAGAGCTAATGACACCCCTTTTTAGTAAAGCAAAGAGTTTGTAGTTGCTTTCTCTCATTCATCTCTCCTTCCCAACAACCGGACAGTCTCTCACACCTTCTGATACACTATGCCACGTCCAGCCTGCCCTACTGTTCTGGGGTCAGTGTCCAGGCCTGTGGGAAGGACACAGCCATCCCTTGTAAGTCCCTGTTTCTCTGGATCCTGATGCCTGTCAGTTGGTCTATGGTTACTCTTTTTTTCCCCTGGGGTCAGAGGAACCATTTTTCTGGTTGACAATAAAGTTGAACCTCGCACCTCATGTTTGTCAATAAGCTGGGCCTCAAATCTCCTTGGTATGACCTATTTGGATTTCTAGGAGATTGTTTGCAGGTTTAGAAGTATATGGCACACATTTTGCAGGAGAGGAAGCTCCTTAAGAAACTTGGGCAGAGTGAGGAAACTGTCCGGGAAAGGACCCCCAAAGGCATAGAGGGAGGAGAGACTGACTGCCAAGCAGGGCTGGGAATAAAGCCTGCGTCTAGCAGGCAGACTGGAAAAAGACTCACAAATCCCAGAGACCGGGAAAAGTTTTCAGGAGATATTTCAATAAGGAAAAACTAATTGCGTGGCCTGGGCACCATTTCAGAATGTCCAACTACTTTTCCAGGTCCTAAAAGTCCTAGACGCAGCTAGCTATCCCAATTACTTAACTACACAGTAGGAAAAAAAAGCCCAGGACAGTTTGAAAGCATCCAAACATTTCCATCATCTTTTATAAAGTCTGTCTGGCCTCTAATCAGAGGCCATGTTGCAGGCCAAGGAAGAAAACACAGACCTCAATCCAGAGAAGGGTCAGTTACAACCAGCTCAGAACTGGCCCCAGTGCTAGAATTAGCTGTCAGCTTGGAATAACTCCTCTGCTGAGGAATCTCCAACACTGGGTTTATTTGGGAATAATAATATAAGGTTGAGCTTCGGCACATACAGACCAAGTCTACCTCCCATGTCCACACTACAGAGAGAATAGGGATAGGGGCCAAAGAGTCTATGGGATAAACTGGTGCTGGCTGGGTCTTATATAGTTAGAGTTCTGATGGGCAAATGTTAATTGTTGCTAGGCAGGATTTGGAGCTGAGTTCTGATTAGAGCCCCGTAGTTTTATATTAGGGGTACAAGATGAGTTTTGACACAGGAGTCAGCACCCTATGTTCTTCCCATGGCCCCCTGACTCTGATTCAGTTGGTGACCATTGTAGGAGGCCCTTCTATATTTGTGCTTCTTTCATTGGCTATTAAAGAAACTGCTTTGGCCTAGTTGATAGGGCAAAACTCAGGTAGGTGGGGAAGACAGAACAGAACTCTGGGAGGAAGAAAGCAGAGACAGGCAGACACCATGAATCTCCGGCCTGAGACGGACGTAGGTTAGAATCTTGCCGGTAAGCCACAATCACGTGGTGGTACACAGATTTAATAGAAATGGATTAATCAAGATGTGAGAGTTAGCCAACAAGAGGCTAGATATAATGGGCCAGGTAGTAATTTAATTAATACAATTTCTATGTGATTATTTGGGGGGTAAGCTAGCCAGGCGTCGGGACGCGGCCCGCTCCTCTTTACTCCAGGCCATACTTTGTGTTATTAGTTTTTGAAGGGCAACAGAGACGCTGCAAGTGCGTCCCAGCAACGTTGTCACCTAAGCTGAATACTGAAAACAGCGTGTTCACACAGATGGATGAGCAGACATTTAGAAAGAAACGACTTTCTCAGGCTGGAGAGAATGCTCAGTGGTAAGAGCACTGGCTGTTCTTTCCCAGGACCGAGGTTTCCATTCCCAGCACTCACCTGGCAACCATGTATAATTTCCGTCCTGTGGGATTTGACCCCCTTTCCTGGCCTCCGCAGACACTGAATGCACATGGTGCATAGACGTCCACACAGGCACAGCATCTAAACGAATAAATAAAAATAAAGTAAATCTTTAAAAAAATCAAATTCTCTAATGTGAAACAGTGCTAAGGAATATTAAACTCTTACCGTAAGTGATAAGAGGCAGGATATTAAAGAGTACACTGCCACTATCATAGTGGCTCATGCCAGTAATTCCAGCACTTGAGAGGCTGAAGTAGGAGAATTGTCATGGTTTTGAGGCTAGCCTGGGCTACAAAGTGAGACCCTGTTTCAAAACAACAACAAAAATATCAAACAACAAAACCAAACAATACCGTACAATTTCAGCTGAAATTCTCACACAGGTAGAATTCATGAGAATAGAAATCTGGTTGTTTCTGGAGTATGGGATCGCTGAAGTAAAGAACGCAAGAGAACACTGAGGAAGAGCAGGTATTCTCTGGGTTGTGCAAGTTACGGGAGTATCTGCAGTTATAACAACGGATTGGACTGTCCAGTTCTTGGAATAAGAATTTTCATTAGCGTGTCAATAAGTCAAGAGGAAAACCACACTTCATGTAGAAGTAGATCCAATGACAACGATGGGCATTTGAAAACACACACAGTATCGTCAGAATTCTTGATAGCAAGCAGAACCACAGCCAGAAAATGCTTTATACCTGCCAGATTTGTGATATTTTCAAACTTCATCATATTTTCAACACTTCTTATCACATTCTTTGTTGATGTAGGATAATATATAGAGGGATCAAGTTATGAAATATTATAGCTAATGTAGGGTAATATATAGAGTGATCAAGTTAGGAAATATTGTGGCTGAATAACACTCCCATGAGTGTTTCTGTAAAAAGTGACTTGATTATTAGAGATATATAGAATTTATGGGACTCTAGACAAATGGTATAGTCTAAATGTGTTGAGTACAACCATCAGAAGTGTAATTTGTTGAAGCTACATAAATAACATAGGTAAATCTCAGGGTGTAACACGGACTGAGAAAACTGGTCTACCTACCTGTCCACCTATCAGTCTGTCTTCTATTTAGCAACATACAAAACTAAACTGTATGAGGTTTAGAGGTGTAAACATGGTAACTGATGTGGGACGTCCTTCTGGAAACATGGTAACTGATGTGGGACGTCCTTCTGGAAACATGGTAACTGATGTGGGACGTCCTT
>NW_004949097.1:15240839-15254193 GCF_000317375.1 Microtus ochrogaster | reverse complement strand
CTTCTGGAAACATGGTAACTGATGTGGGACGTCCTTCTGGAAACATGGTAACTGATGTGGGACGTCCTTCTGGAAACATGGTAACTGATGTGGGATGTCCTTCTGGAAACATGGTAACTGATGTGGGATGTCCTTCTGGTAACAATGAAGAGAATTATGGAAGCAGAGAAGAATGCTTGTTTATTTAACTCTTCCCTCTTTCCTTCTGCTTTCTTTTCCCCAACCTCTTCTCTTCTCCTTTGCTTTGGTAAGGTCTTGACATATAGCCCAGTTGGGTTACTTATCTTCCTCCCTCAGTCTTCCTAATGTTATGTTGCCACTCTTTACACTTTATATAGTCTCTGCAGAAATTCTTTCTCATTCCCTTAATGTTTCACATGAGATTTAGTAAAAGAGCAAAAAAATATTGGAGAGTCAATCAAAGGTTATAAAGTAAAATTATGTATATAAAAAATTTAAAATTATCAATGACAACATAAAAACCTTTATGAAACTCAATTTAAACCTGCCTATTTTTCTAATTGTGAAACGTCCTCATTTGGATTAAAAAGATGAAGCTGTCTAAAGGCAGAACTGAAAGGCATGAATGATGTTGTTAATGAAATAATGCATGGGGTAAATTCGAGGTATTATGAACATGTTACTCATCCCAGATCATAATTAGCTGAGACCTGTGGAGGGGAAGTGATTGAGTGTGAAGATTTCGACCTCTCACGTCATCAGTGGGACACAGGGAGTGCCGTTGGTGCTGGGGGACACCCAACACTAAATCCCATTTCTGTGAACCCAATATTTAAGTTGAGATGTTCTTCTATCTCTTCCGAAGACTGATGTCCCCCTGGTGCATTTGTATCCTTTCTACACACTGGAGGTTTCTGAAAGAAATGACCTGAATCTGAAGGATATATTGCCTATAAAAGGAGATAAGTTCCATTCTGAATTTTTGGTCTTTTGCAAGACCAGCGTGGTCATGTGCAGAGCCATTTAGACTTAGGAGTCTGCGTCTGACTGAGTGGCTGAGCATCAGCTCTGAAGGAAGAGAAAAATCAGACACAGTTCTGGGTCATCTAAAAACGCTTCCAAAACCATGTGATACAATCTGAGGATGTGGCCCAGATGATAGACTGCTTACCTAGTATGCACGAGGCCCTGGTTTCGGACATCACCGCATGAACTGGGCTCGGAAGCACACACCTATAATTCCGGTAGTTGGAGGTGGAGGCAGCAGGAATGAGTTCCTGTCCACCTTTGGTTATGTAGAAAGTTCAAGGTCAGCCTGGGATACAGGAGACTTTGTCTTTAGAAATAGAGAAGGAAAGGAAGGAAAGAGAAAAGGAAGCCCCTCTCCCAAGGACCTATAAGCAGTTAACGGTTTATGGGTGGAATACAATCACAGTCCTTAGAGGTGCAGCCACTGGACGCTGCCCGTCCACCCCCACTCATTTTAGCAACGCTAACGGAATGCAAAGGGCCACACAAAGGCATGAAGGGGGCACTTGTTGGGTAAAGAAAGGGGTTTGCTGTGTGTGTGTGTGTGTAGGGGGGGAACAAGGAGATAATGGTGGTGGGATATCAAAGTGCATTATATATATGTGTGTATATATGTGTATGCACGTGTGTATGTGTGCATGTGTGTGTATGTGTGTGTGCGTGTGTGTGTATGTGTGTATGTGTGTGTATGTGTGCACGTGTGTGTATGTGTGTGTGCATGTGTGTATGTGTGTGTGCTTGTGTATGTGTGTATGTGTGTGTATGTGTGTATGTGTGTGTGCGTGTGTATGTGTGCACGTGTGTGTATGTGTGTGCATGTGTGTGTATGTGTGTGTGTGTGTGCATGTGTGTCTGTGTTGGGTAATATTTTCAGGTGTGTGCTGCTTTTGTTTCTGCTGCATTTGTTTAACTCTGTGAAGCTGTGATTCTTTGCCTGTCTAAAACACTTGATGGGCTAATAAAGAACTGAATGACCAATAGCCAGGCAGGGGCAAGAATAGGTGGGGCTGGCAGGCAGAGAGAATAAATAGAAGGAGAAATGAGGAAGAGGAACAAGCAGGAGAACAAGGGGAGAAAGACATCAGGGGCCTGCCACCTAGCTACACAGCAAATAGCAGAGAAAGAAATAAAGGTATTTAAGAAAAGTGGACAAGAAACAAGCCAAGCTAAGGCTAGACATCTCTAAGAATAAGCTTCTGTGTGTGGTTTATTTGGGAACTGGGTGGTGGACTTCCCAAAAGAGTCAAAAGACTAAAACATCACACAACACACACATATATGTATGAATTATGAAGGAATGGTAAAAATATGAGCTCTCTGATTATAGAGATCAAATAGTTTTAGCTGGGTGGTGGTGGTGCACGCCTTTAATCCCAGCACTGGGGAGGCAGAAGCAGGTGGATCTCTGCGAGTTCGAGGCCAGCCTGGTCTACAAGAGCTAGTTCCAGGACAGGCTCCAAAGCTGCAGAGAATCCCTGTCTCAAAACAAACAAACAAACAAACAAATAGTTTCTTGTGGAAATTACAGTGAGATTTGGAAGAAAGAGCATCCCTTGAATGTCAGGCTTAACTTATTATCTCTAGCTGCCCCACCAGGATCGGAAAGCAGGATTCTCAGAGGTACAAAGGCGGGGAGGCATGTTCTGGGAGGTGCTTTAGGCCGGGGAAGAAACAGTAACTGACTAGGTTCTAAGAATCTGGGGTGGGGTGGGGTGGGGTGGGGTGAGGGTGGGGAGGATATTGAAAGTCTGTGCCAGTCTCTGCTCCTTCAATGCAGTCTTCTCCACACGAGCTTCCTCCAGTGCAGTAACCCCTGCATGCCTGAGAGGAAAACCTAGCACATCCGTTGTGCATCGCACCACCGTGTCTTGGTCTATCCACGTGTGTAAACAGTCTGTGGAGATGCCCCCAGTAATCCCAATTGAACTTTTTTACTTTTCTCCAATTTTTTTTGTTTCTTGTGAGTAGGTCATACAATCTTTAATATTTTTTTTACATCTGCACCAAACATGGCAGTAATTTATATGTAAGTTAGGAAATGAGCATCAGTTAAAAAGAATCACCTTAGAGCAGAAATTTATGCAAAAAAAGTGACTCTTAAAGATTTCACCTCTGAGCCAGACATGGTAGTTCACAGCTATAAGCCAACATTTGGGAGGCTGAGGCAAGATCAGATACCAGCCTGGCTGCATGATGAGCTGCAGGACATCTGTGCCCACAGAATGAGACTGTCTCAACAAATACACAAGTATTTTCTTTGATGCTACACTGATTGGATGAGTGGCCATTTCTTGAAAATTTGAGGAAATTTGGGCTCTGGAACCCTACTAAATGAACCTCTGACATCTGTAATATTGAAATATTAGCTCTTTTATTAATTCTCAATTCTGCTATGTCACCTTTCATTTGTGAACCATTGATTCACTTAATTATGCAAATTCCCTGAATTATAAATCATTTCATTACATAACATCAAAGTTTATGTTCATTAGCACTCAGTCTATGTTGCCAAAAAATATTTATAGGATTAGGAAATTCTCGGTACAGGTGCAGATTTTCCAAGATTCTAATTTTCAGTTGAAAGGACAAAATTTGCCTTGGTCAATAAATGCTATCAGCTGTTTTCTTCGAACATCCTTCAGCCATTTCCTTGGCAAACGCTATCAAATCTAAACCAGCCTGGTCTACATAGTGAGCTCTAGGTGAGCAAGTGAGACCATGACCCCAAAAGTCAAACCAAACCCCAGGTAATAGCCCTAAGGTAAAGTCAACACACAGTGCGTAGCTAATCTGCCAGCCAGTCTTTCAAACAAGACTTTCCTGGAGAGTGAGTGCCTTTGCCTGAGCTACCCCCCAGGAGTGTTTTCCTCTGTGGGCCACCTGTCTTGTGAAGCCTTGAAGAGAGTGCTTTGTGTATACATCTGATATCACCCACTAAAGATGAAAGACTCTAGAGACAGAGATTTAATAAAACCAACATCCCCCCTGCAAGTTCCTGACAGTTAGGACACACAACGATTGTCATTGCCTTGGTTTGGGCCAAGAGCAATTTCCTCCATTATTGCTTTTACTCAGCCACTGCAAGATCAGCCCAGTGACAAAGGCGGACAGTTCACTGAAGACTTTTCATTCTGAGAACATATCTGTGAAGGTGATTTTGACGGTCAGCTTGATTGACTAAGATGTACCTAGGGCGCAGTGAGGCTCGCCTATGACTGTTGTCAGAGAGGGTTAAAGTGGTGGTGTATGACACCCATCATGAATGTGGCTTGGGACCCCAGATTTAATTAGGGTAAAAGGACAAAGCCACCTGAACCCCATTCTTGTTTTAGTGATTCCTGGTCGGTTGAGAGGTGAACAAGAAGTTTACTGTTGCAGGCAGGGGCTAGTCCTGCCTCCTTGTCATTCCTGATGTGGTAGACTGTATCCCTTGAACTGTGAACCATCCCTCAAGTTGCTTCTTGTTAGATAGGTGGTCACGGCAATAAGAAAAGTCAATAACATAGTGCTGAAAAGCTCTTGTGGACCCCACCCCTTGCCTAGTCTCTGAAGAAGCACTGACTGAAAGAGAAGCCTCTAATTGAGATTTGCGTGGGGGCCTGAAGGTTGCTAAGCAGCAGTTCCCAACCAACTCTGAGCAAAGTGATCCAAGAACACCAGCAGCCAACTACTGTCCATAAATTAAAAGAAATTTGCGTCTTAGCGTGTGATTTATCTGGAAGAGGCTTTTAGTGCTGAGTTCTGGAAGAAGCCAAGAGGACTTTTATTACGGTGATCTATTTTAATATTGAGCTCATTTCAGCCATCAAAGCCATTTTCAATAAGCTTTCAGAAAACACATGATGTGTCTTCTCTGGGGCTGCTTCAGCAAGGAAATAAATCTTCTGCTAATGTTTAGGGAATGACGATGACGTCAACTTCCCTAAAACTTCTCTCAAGCTTTGTAGCCTTGACAAGGAATAGCTCTCTGGGAAAGTTCTGCACATTTGTGGATTTATTTTAAAGCAAATTGCAAATTGAGATTCAGATTTGGGTAAATCAGTTAATATATAGAATCTTAAGGTCTGGGTAACTTTGTAGGATGCAATCTTGTCTTTCTTTCTTTCTTTCTTTCTTTCTTTCTTTCTTTCTTTCTTTCTTTCTTTCTTTCTTTCTTTCTTTTTTGAGACAGGGTTTCTCTGTAGCTTTGGAGCCTGTCCTGGAACTTGCTTTGTAGACCAGGTTGGCCTTGAACTTACAGAAATCTGCCTGTCTCTGCCTCTCAAGTACTGGGATTAAAGACATGTGCCACCAGCACCCAGCTGTAATCCTGTTTTCCTCCCCCCTCGCTATTTTTTCTATTGTTTTTATTGAGCTATATATTTTCCTCTGCTACCCTCCCTTTCTCCCCCTCCCCTTCTACCCTCTCTCATGATCCCCACACTTCCAATTTACTTAGGAGCTCTTGTCTTTTTTGCAATCCTGTTTTCTATTGGTTCTTACAAACAAAGATAAAGAAGCCAGGAAGGCCACACTAATACAAACCATTTTTAATAGTTTACAATAGCCCCTATCATTTCTGTCTCTTCTATGACAAAATAAGAGAATTTGGTCCTCCTACCCAGTAAGATATTCGCACCATCCACCTCTTCTTGCACTGTCTCAGAACACATTAGTCTTGTCTATATTCCAGGACACCAGGTGTTGGCAGAAGCCATCTTTATTCCACTCTGTTGAACAGATGCGTTTTTGTAAATGGTGCAGAAGTATTGGGTGCATTTGGAACTGAAGATCTGGAAAGGGTATGATTCAGATGATGGAATCACGTGTAAATGACGTAAACTTGCTCTGTGACAATGGTAACCGTTGGTTTGATGCTAAATATTGCCTGGAAGTTGCTGTGTCTTCAGGTTTCAGCATCATCACTTTCCTTCCACCAAAGACCCCAGTTGCAGTAGGTGTAGCCACCGTGAGATCTATGTGAGAGACCCACGCAGTTCTACAACACAAGAAAAGGAAGACTTCCACATATTAAACAAAGGACATTCATGTGAGAAAGCACCAAAGGAATTGAGGGTAAAAGAAGAGAAACTTTGCAAAATTAAAAAAAAAAATTGTGGTCTAAGGAAAACGGTACAAAGCTGAGTTTCAGTTCAGTGGTAAAGCCCTTGCCTAGCCTGACTGAAGCTAAAACTCTTACACGATTGCAAAAAATAAACACAAATAACTGGAGGGCCCTCTTCTCTTTGGGATCCACTCATCTATTAGGTTTAATTTTTATCAAGGTATTGAAAATGATAGGGTGTAGGGGTATTGAAACATGGCTGTAGTAGATTCTTTGATGCCCCTTCATGGAGAGGCAGGGTCTGTCTACTTATATTGTGGTGAGCAGGTGACTGCCTAAGCCAGTGTAGCACAGCAGTGGCCACTGCACTCGCTGGGGACATTCGCTCTGGAGAACTGAGGCACTGTAGGAGTCTGGACACCATACAGTACCATCTTAGAGATACCCTACATAGCCATTCTGCTTCTCAGCCCAGAAGTGATTTCACACCAGCATCCCAGTTCCAGTGAAGAATATGGAAGTGATTTCCATCCATTACCAGTCAGTAATCCCTCACAACACAGCCATCATAGATGGGGTTCAGTCAGATAGTGGAGCTAAGAAGATGCTTCCTTGGGGTACCTCTTCTAAGTTCCTCACCTCTACCCCACCCCAGAATCTATGAGAGTAGCATGGTGGTTGTTGGCTAACCCAACTGAGTTCCAAGATGGTTGATTACTTATGACGGACATTAGGGGAGCGTAGCCTCTACAAGCCTATAATATCTGATGGTTCTATCATCTCCCTCATATCTGGTTCATATAATCAGTTCATCGAAGGTCGCAGTTGAGACCGAGATGGCCCAGGATCAGCCATGGGGGAAAGCATGCAAAAATTCATCGATTTCCTCTCAACACTAACACATGGCTGACATCAGCGACTTTGCCAACCTCAGTTACCATGCTTGCCTTGAAAACTCAGAAGCTCACCTTGGATATTTTAAGCATGACTACGCAAATCTTGCAGGATTTTTTTTCCCCCCAAGGTAAGGCCTGTGAAAACGAAACGTTAAAATGATCCTTAAAAACGCCAGCTAAGCATTTCCACCAGTGAAGGTCACAGTATTTATAGGCCTGCTTCAGTCTCCTGAATTTTAAATACCCTACGGTTTTAATTTAGTACCCAGCACGAAGCTGTTCTCTGCTCTCTAACCTCTCTTAATGTCTTGATTTACTTGACTATGTAAAGGTAATTATAAGACTTTTTAGAGTCACTGTCCATGAGTCCATGTCTCATCCACAGAGGAAAAAATCTTAAGCAAATTGGTGGTGATTGCTATCTAACTTCTGAGAGCTGCGCTTTGTTCTGTGGGCTGCTCTGGCTCCTAGCATCTAGCATGGTGATTAGCATGTCATAAATATTCAAGAAGAGTTTGTTGATTACATATAACTGACGCTACTGAGTGGGCTACTGAACAAAAAGAGAGAAGTATCCACAAATTATTAGAGTTAGTTCTTTGAATAAAAAGTTGTTTACTATAAACAGGCATGGTGGCCCATACTGGTAATCCCAGCACTAAGAAGGCTGAGGCAGGAGGATTGTCTATTAGTTTGAGGTAATCTTGGGCTACACAGTGAATTCCAGGGAGGCTTCAGCTACAGAGTGAGATCTTGTCCCAAGAAAACAAGATAAAACGAAATGAAAACATTTGCTTTTTGCATATTTTGGCTACTATCCAGCGAAAGTGAAGTCAGTCAGAAGAATATATGGATGAGTTTTCCTGTCCCACCAGCCCACTCCTAAATTACCAAACAGAGACTTCATATTAATTACAAATGCTTGGCCAATACCTCAGGCTTATCACTAACTAGCTGTTAACACTTAAATCAAGCAATTTCTATTAATCTATGTGTTGCCATGTGGCTCATGGCTTGTTACCTTATTTTGTCCTGCCTCTCTGCATCTGGCTGACAACTCCTCCGACTCCATCCTCCTTCCTAACCTTCTCTGTATCTGGCTGTCCTGCCTATACTTCCTGTCTAGCTACAGACCAGCCAGTCTTCTATTGAATTAATTCAAATGACAAATCTTTACAGTGTACAAAAGGATTGTTCCACAGCAAGAACATATATGTAACATACATGTAAATAGGCTGGTGGTGTAACCCTATTGCCCCAAATCATGAAGACACCACAGCTATGGTTCCACAGGACCTTCTTGTGCTCCAGCAGGTCATACATGGGGTAGATGTTGGGGTGGGCCAACTCAAAGCCCTGGACACGAAGTGTTCACACACAAGCCTGTGGATAGTTCAAGCATCAGGCTACTGATGCCTCTTCTCCTTTTCCACCCTTCTGAGGAAATACGTAATCCTCTGCTATTTCTTGCAAATCTCATGCCTTCTTGAGATTTTTCAGAAAATTCCTCTCTAGTCTTTCCTTTTTTTATATATATATACAATTAAGTCTCACACTCAGGAATGCTGGAATTTTTTTCTCCCTCATTCTATCCATTAGCAGATCATTTTCATTCCATAACGAAATGCACTGTTAAGTCCCCGTTGTTCCTTCCTTGTCACAGCCCAGGATCTTTCATCTCTCACTGGCATCATAACTACCTGCTTCCTTGTTTCAAACAGCTATTGACTATTACAATAGAAATTGAGCTTATTTATTGTACATATCTGTGTGGCTGTGGAGGTCAGAGGACAGTTTGCTGGACCAGTTTTCTCCTTCCACCAAGTGGATCCCAATGACTGAGCTCAGGTTGTCAGGCTTGGCAGCGAGCACCCCATGGAACCACTTATTGATCTTTGATTGAACTTAAGAATAAAGAAAGCAAACTTATTCACCACTCCACTATATAAACACCAAAATTTAGCAAACCCAAAGCTTCTCATTCCACTCAGAGGAAACCTTCACTGGGCTTCAAGTGACTCCTGACCCTTCTCCCACGCCCCTACCTGTACACTGCCCTCAAATCAGGAGCCCTTTGGCAGAGCCCTGCGGGACTGGCTGCCACTCACATGGTGTGGGGTGTTGGCTCAGACTTTGTCCAGTGAGGTCCACCCAACCCTGCTGAACCTCCCTCCTTTTTGTGGTCTCCCATTTCACACTTCATCGCTGTCTTGCTCAGCTGGAAAGGAAACCACATCTTGTCTCCATGGTTCACCATGATGTCTCTGGTTCTACAAGAGTGCTGGAGAAATTATGGACACTCAGCGTCTATTAGCTGAGCAGGATTGAGTATATGAATGGACAGGCAGACAGAGAATGACTCTGAGCAAGGCCCAGGGAAGAGCATTTGCTGAGACTGAACAGAAGAGGAGAGTAGAAATATCCAAACAAACGGTTTCTGCGGTTATTAGAATACTAGCTTGCCTATGGCTGTACACCCAGTTTACAAGATGCTGCTGAATTCGGGAGCCAAAGAAAGCAAAACATTACAAAGGCTTTGAAAATTCCCGTGCCCTAAAATCATCTCCTTTCTCTTCTGTCCCCCAGGCTCTTTCTCATATTTGTGTCATAATAAATTCATACCAGACACCAAGAACAGGGAGGAAGTAGCCCCACAAAGCTGAGCATCTGCTCTCTAAGCCCAGCTGGGGGCTCTTCCATTAGGGAAATAGGAGCACACTTGCTTCAAGAACGTAGCTCAGCACCCTGAAGCCAGATGAGTGTTTCTTGCTATTCTTTTTTTTTTTTCATTTGATCTTAGATGTTGGAGGAATGGAGCAGCAGAAAAAACAGTGGGAAGAAAAGCAGTCACAAAGACTCAGGGCTTCACTTTTCCAGGTGAGGAGGGCTTTGCGAGGTGGCACAGGCTACACACACACACACACACACACACACACACGCACGCACGCACGCACGCACACACACACTCACACACACATGCACACACACTCACACACACATGCACACACACACATGCACACACACACTCACACACACGTGAGCACACACATGCACACACACTCACACACACGTGAGCACACACATGCACACACACTCTCACACACATGCATATGCGTGCATACACACACACACTCACACACATGCACATGCGTGCACATGATTCATCCCAACACCTCATTAGAGCCACATTGAATATGGGACATGGGAAAACTATAACTGTGGCTCCTAAAAAGGGGAGAGGTTCTCTTGCTTTTTTTCTTTCTAGAGGAGATGTATGTGACTACATGCATGTTTGCATATAGACCTGAGTTGATATCAGGAATCTTCCTGGATTACTCCCTGCCTTATTCATTGAGGCAGAGTGGTCAATCAAACTCAGAGCTCATTGTTTTGACTAGTTTTGCTAGCTGGGTAGCTCTGGGACCCCTGGGGTATAATTTATTTTTATTTTAGAATTCATACATTTTTACTTCTTTGAGGGGGCATGGTAATTGTGATGGTTTGAATAAGAATAGGACTATTCTCATATATTTGAATACTTGATCCTTAGTTGATAGAACTGTTTGGAAAGGATTAGCAGGTGTGGCCTTGTTGGAGGAGGTGTGCCACTGGGGATGGGCTTTAAGGTTTTAAAAGATTCCCATCATACTCAATGTGCTGCCTGCCTCCTGCTTATGATGATATCAGCTCTCAGCTGTTCCTGCTTCCATCATAGACTCAAACCCTCTGGGAACCAATTAAAGTAAGCCCAGTTAAACACTATACCTTGGTCACACTGGGCTCCCTTTTCTTCCTAGGGTCTGGCTGGCTTAGAACTTGCTATGTAGACCAGGCTGACTTTGAACTTATAGAGATCTGCCTGTCTCTGCCTCCTGAGTGCTGGAACTAAACACACGAGCCACTACATCCAGCTGGTCGTACTTTATCACAGCAATAGAAAAGTAACTAACAGAGTGATAATGCGGATTCCAAGTTTGAAAAGTCGAGCCACGGTACTTTTTACATGTGTCTGTATTTACATGGGGTAGGCATGGCAACGGACAAACTCAGGATGATGGTTACTTCTAGGAGAAGGGCTGGAAGAGCGAGTGGGAAAAGATTTCAAATATATGTAATTTTAAAATAAGTTAAATGTATCAAGGTTTGATAAATTCAGGATTAGGTGGCACATACTTACCATCTTGACACTTGGGAGGTTGAGGTAGAAGGGCTCAGAGTTCTAGACTAGCTTAGGCTACACATAAGACACCATCTCAAAAAGATTTGATGAGTGTGTGGTGGAAAGAGAAGAAATGAATATAATCATTTCTTTATTCTGTTAGGTTCTGTCAAAGTTATATTTTCAAAAGTAAAAGAGAAGGAAGGAAGTGGGGGAAATAGACTCTGCCATTCTTGCAGCCTGAGTTCAATCTAGAGAGAAGATGTTTCTCTCATGTGGAAGGACATCTGCCATTGTTTCTTGACATTGCTGTACTTCGTTATAGACTGAATTATAAAATTAAAGCTGTTGAAAGGTTCCAGGGTAGACAGGTAAGTTCAGAGGAAATAGTCCTCTCTCTCTGCAATAGTACGTTCTCTTCAGGACTGCCACTCCACAAATAATGACATGATGACTTACTATTTATTAATTTTAACAGCTTGGTCTTAGCTAGGCTTATTCCTCACTAGTTTTTGTAACTTAAATTAACCCATATATTAAAATTTATGTTCCTCTCTGAGGCTTGTTACCTCTTTCCATCCTTCCCGTCCTGTTTCTTCTGCTACACAACCTCTTATAAGGAAGGAGGGGGGTGATCACTCTCTGGTGGTGAAGACAGAGAGAGCAAGCTGCTGCTCCCTCCAGACTGGAGCCTGGAGCTAACAGTGGAACTTTTACCATGTTCTGTTGGTTGGATCTGACAGAGGGGCAGCCCAGATCGCTGCAGGGAACACAGATCTTGTCTGCCTGCAAGGGGAGTCTCTATGGATTTGGGACCACCTTACTTTTTCCCAAGGACATGTGTGTCTTTAAACACAAAGATCCTTTGATGCAGTAGAAGCATTCCACGGCAGAAGAGTAGCCCAGACTTTGCGGTCTCTGATCATGGACTGAGTTCCTTTCACAGGAGACAGGGATGCCTGTAGGTTAATGACATCAGCACGAGCATTATACAGACTCAGGTCCAGATTCTGACCCCATTCATCATAACAGGTGTCACTTTAGGTTGGTTATTCCTTTTTACTAATTAAAAAATTATTTGGGATTTTATACAAATTTAAAGAGTTACTTTGAACATATCTACACTTCCCTACCCCTCTATCCCTCCCACTCACTCCACATCCCTTCCCTACTTCATGTCCTCTTCTTACTAATATTTGGTGACTCACTTAATCCACTGGTGTAGGGCCATCCCCTGGAGCATGTTCAATCTACCAATGCCCGTTTTTCTGAAGAAAATGGACTTATTGTCTCTCAGCAACCATTAGCTGCTGAACACTCTCCAGATGGGATGAGGTCTGGGAAGCCCATATTCATCCACGCTGGTGTGTTGACTACTTGATCTAATGTTGGCAACCACAACGGTTATAGGTTCATGGTCTGGTTATTAAAAATTATTTTAAATGGTGTGTATGTGTGTGCCTATGTGCACATGGCCTGCACACACTCAGGTCCTCAGAGGCCGGCAGAGGATGTCAAACCCTCTAATTGGAGTGATATGGATTATCTGGTGGGGAGCTGGGAACTGAGCTGGAGTCCTCTGGAAGAGCAATGCCTGCTTTGAACTGCTGGGCTACCTTGTCAGGCCCTGGGCTGGTTATTCTTTGTGAGATGGAAACAGACACAGTCCCTGTTCGATTACAATGTCAGACTAGCGAGTGGTCAGCACTCAGCAACCACAATGTGCCGTTCGTCAGTCTTCCTGTCATGTCTGGCATCATACAATGACATGTGTGAACCCTTCCATCAGCAGCGGCATGGCTGTGACTCCTGAGACATGTATACCTTCTCCTTCACACTAGGATGTCTTTAGAGGTAGGAGTTATGCCTAACCTGTTCTTGGATTTGTCCCCAATTTCCTGCAGAGTGCTAGGCACAGAATACACACTGAAAGAAAATAAGAGTTAACGAATGGATGAAAGAATATCCCCATATATGAAGTTGTAGGGTAGAAGAGCAAACTGTTTTGAAAGGTACAGAAGTTGGTGCTGGGAATTACTGGTTTTCTCAGCTATAGGACAGCAGTGTTGCTCCTTTACAGAACTTCTGCTAGCCTATTAGGAAGGTCAGGGAAGGGTATTCTGAGAACAAAAGAGCCAATTATCCTCTTTGAGAAAAACGTGGCTCGGCAGTGACAGGATGAAGAGGAGAGAAATGAGCAGAGGAATCTGCTGGAGGAGTCCCGAGACCACAGGGATATGAGCTGCAGGACAGCTCTGATGGCAC
>NW_004949097.1:15236992-15240619 GCF_000317375.1 Microtus ochrogaster | reverse complement strand
TCCCGAGACCACAGGGATATGAGCTGCAGGTCGGTACCGTGTGCAGTCCCGAGACCACAGGGATATGAGCTGCAGGTCGGTACCGTGTGCAGTCCTGAGACCACAGGGATATGAGCTGCAGGACAGCGCTGACCGCAGCGTGTACAGGACACACCTACAGGCTGCTGTCTGTCTGTTCTCTAAAGCTGAGGAAGGCTTTACAGTTATCACAGGACCAGAACTTTGGATCCTCCAAATTTCAGGGTACTAACCCAGTCGTTGCAGTGACACCCACACTCGATATGAACCTTTGTGGGAGTGCTAAGAGCTCCTTGCACTGACCCACAGGGGGCTGTCAGAGACCCACGATATGAAGAATGCCCAAGGATCACCTGCCAGGCAGGAAGACATTCAGAATATCCTCACTTGTCCGAGCTCACTGCCAATCATCAGTACACTTGCCGTCTTCATATCAAGAACCATAAAACACAGAACATTAAAAAAAAAAAACTCAGATTTTTTTGTAAGGTAATTTTTTTTTTGGTCTATCAAGGCTCAGTGTAAATTCATCACAAAAGGAATGAGTTTTTTAAAAAAGACAGGACCTTATAATTGCCGCCATTTAAGAACTTCAGTCTGGTTGTCAAATAGCTGCTTATATGAGTATAATTGAGGAAGAAAATTTCAATGTGTTCTAACACATCTCAATTATTCTTCATGAAGTACCTCCAGGTATATGCAGAGGCTTAATTTTTCATGAAAATGATTGCAAAAACAAAACTATTCTTTAATTTGAAGCTCATAAATGACTAAAAAGTTGTTTGTGGAATTCTAGTTGACTTAATTGTTGATTTTAATAGGCTTGATGATTGCTGTCTTCGGCATTAGCAAATATAGTGATATTTTATTTATGTTTTATTAAACAAAGCTTGCCTAAAGATCAGAAGGGCAAAGCAAGCCAGTGGAGGCCAGGTAGTGGTGGCACACACTTTTAATCCCAGGATTTGAGAGATGGGGAGGACGGATCTCTGTGAGTTCAAGACCACCCTGGGCTACACAAGATCAATGCAGAAACAAATCCAGGTGGTGGTGGCCTACACCTTTAATCCCAGGACTAGAGGGAAGAGAGAGAGGCTTAGTCTGCTTAGCCTGTTGTCGCCCAGCCTTGGTAGAGGTAAGATTTCTCTAGTGGCTTAGTGGCTCTTCTGGTTTCCAGGTGAATCTCATGATCTGACTTTGGGTTTTTATTATTCGTGCTACAAGCATATGTGCCTCTCAGTGTCTTCTGGTCACAGGGACCTCTTGGAGAAAGAAGAGACTGAAGAGGCAAAGAGGGGTAGAGTTCCTTCTGAGAAGGTTCAGCAGTAAGGAAAACATGCTGGGCATGAGGAAGCGCGGGATCTTCTCATCATCACAAAGACTTTATCTGTGTGATTATGACAAACAGGAGCATAATTAACCATCTTGCTTCCCACAAAATGCATCTTTTCCCCTCTCCCTGATTAGAAATTTGTACTGAGGTCTGATTGGTGGATTGTGATGGGGTGGCATGCTTGGGACAACTTTTGGGAGCCGGTTTGTCCCTTCCACCTTGTTCTCAGGCAGTGTCTCTCTTGTTTTTACTGTTCTGCCTACTCCAGGCTGACTTAGTCTTCCAGGTGACTCTGCCTCATCCTTTTACCTCATACAGAAGCGCTGGGATTACAGGTGCATGCCAACGTATCTAGCTTTTTAATGTGAATTCTGGGGAGCTGACTCTGGCCGTGAGTCTTTGTACAGGGAGAGAACCATCTTGATGGTCCCTAGGCTAGATACTTAAGATGAGACTGGGTCTTTCATTTTCCCTTTTCCTCTTTGTGCAGTATTTGGATGGGGGGGGGGCTCTCACTCTTTCAGTTCAAAACGTAGTTATTTTCACTTTGACTCTTTCCTACCCTCCCCAGCTTTGTGCAGTTGCAAACGGCTTCGGTCACATCCTGCAGGGGAAAGTATTTGCTGGCAGACTCCTTTGCTACTGTTACCTTGTTGCCCTGAGTCCTATCAACCAGCAGTAGAGGCTGATGGGAAATTTTCCGTCCATGTTGCAAATCGAACCTTCTTTTCTGGTAGAATCCAGCCTGAACTCTGTCAGCCGTGATCACTCTCCCAGAGGCTTCCTGCAGCCTGCAGCGCCATGCTCTCTCGGGCGTTGACGTGGGATGTATCCTCTCTTATGGTTTTAACCGCTGTTGTTTTGTAACAAATGTCTCCAACAATTGCAAGCATGGATTTCCAACTGGAGAAAAAAAAAAACATTGCCAGCTTTAATGCTGACTTTAAAGAAGAAATGGATTGGGCTGTAAAACTCCATCTGTGCCGCAGAGCCATCTCACGGTTTCTCCTCAAAGAACTTAAACAATGTATGTGTGTATCTTCTGTGGCGCACGACGCCTGTCTATGCGCCACCATACTGTTCGTGAACCCAGCAAGGGGCTGGAGATTGAAACACACAAAGACTCACAGACAGAGAGAGACACGGGTCATCTTTGAAGCCAGAGTGACCCAAGAATGCCCCCTTTATTGTTCTCAGGGGCAGCTTATGTAGAGATAGCCACGCCCCAGCCAAATGCACCAGAAACCACCTCTCCTGCCATCAGGAACTCCTGAGGGTCTCTGCTCAGAGCAGCTGTAGGCACTCAGATCAGGGGAAAAACAAGTTGTTTACAAGAAATTCAGGATCTGGGGATTCACAGCTCCCAACAATCTACATCGTCTTTTAGATCAAATTTGCAACATAATTTTAAATAGAAGTGTTTTTAGTTCAGCACATACACTGATATTTTAAGGTAAAACGCAGCTATCTCTGTTTTAGTGCATCCAGTGGAATCTAAATCCACTGAGATATGGGACTGCACCCCCATCCTCGTTTATGTGGCCAACAAGAAGCTTGCTTTTTCTTTTAAAAGGTGTATTTCGCCTCCACTTTCCTAGACCTGGATGGAGGGGGGAAGTGAGTACCTTGGACTTCCCACAGGGCAGGGAACCCTGACTGCTCTTAGGACTGGAGAGGGAGGGGGAGGGGGAGGGAAATGGGAGGAGGTGGAAATTTTTAATAAATAAAAATAAAAAAAAGGTTTATTTCATTTTCATGTGTGTGTCTGTGTGTCTGTGTGTCTGTGCACGTGACTGCAATAGTCCAAGGAGGTCAGAGGAAGGCATTGGATACCCTAGAGCCGTGTGTGTGTGTGTGTGTGTGTGTGTGTGTGAGAGAGAGAGAGAGAGAGAGAGAGAGAGAGAGAGAGAGAGAGAGAGCACGTGTGTGCACCCATGCACGCAGGTGAGGAGCCTAGAAGAGGACACTGTATATTCTTCTCTATCTCTGTTTTATTTCTTGGGACACTGAACCTGGGCTTGTGGTGTTTGTTTCTTTTCTTTTCTTTTTTTCCTAGAAAGCCCCAGAAAGTTTCTGCTTTTATCTCTCCATCCCCAGCCTGGGGGAACCTGCACACATGGCCTACAGCTGGCTTTTATATGGGGGCTGGGAATCTGAACTCAGGCCTCACACACAGCATGAACTATTTCCTGCGCTAATGAGCCATCTCCTCAGCCCCAGAGCATTCTCTCTCTCTCTCTCTCTCTCTCTCTCTCTCTCTCTCTCTCTCTCTCTCT
>NW_004949097.1:15236209-15236753 GCF_000317375.1 Microtus ochrogaster | reverse complement strand
TCTCCTCTGTCTCTGTCTCTCTCTCTGTCCATCTCTCTCTGTCTCTGTCTGTCTCTGTCTCTCTCAATGAACTTAGGATCTTGCCCTTGCTAGGCAAGAGCTCTACCACTGAGCTCACTTCCCAACCCCCAGAAGCTATTTCTTAATATCTAGGATATTTTACATTCTTCCTGTTTTCCTGAAACAAGTATGTCTGTTCTGTGATTAAGACCCTCTTCTCTTATTAATGGCTCTGTTTCCAAACATTATAAATATGTATATAAAATTGAGAATTCTAATTTCTCATAGCCGCAAGGCTTTAAATGTCAAAAAATTCAATTAAGTCTATCATTTCCTGTATTATTAACAGAAGGTTCATCAAACCACTCACTACACACATATGCACACACACTAAACAGAGTTTGATAATTAAATATTAATTGTAGACATGCACCTTGGAGGTTGCTGCTTATGCCTGAATAGCTCTTACCTGTTGCAGGAGACATTCTGAGCTCACCTGACATGACATGATTTATCACCCTGCATTATGGATTATATATATATA
>NW_004949097.1:15232266-15236109 GCF_000317375.1 Microtus ochrogaster | reverse complement strand
TGTGTGTGTGTGAGAGAGAGAGAGAAAGAGAGAGAGAGAGAGAGAGAGAGAGAGAGAGAGAGAGAGAGAGAGAGTATTGTGCACCCGAGTGCAGCTGGTGGAAGAGGCCAGAAGAGGGTGTCAGATCCTGGATCTGGAATTACAGTCAGTTCTAAGCCACCCAGCACAGTACTGGGACTGAACTCAGGTTCTTTACGAGGGCACTCATAAATGATGAACCATCTCTCTAGCCCATGGGTCAGACCCAAGATGTCTCCCAAATGCAGTGCTTTGAGGTTTGGTCCCAGGGTGGTGCTGTTGGTGGTGGAACCTTTAATGAAGGTTATGCCATTGGAGTGTTCCTTGGCGGGAGCTGCTGGACTCCAGAGCCTGCCTCTCTCTCACTGGAGAAGCACGCCTTCCGTGGTGTTCTTTCTTTACAACATGCAGTCCTCCAACAATGAGGCCAGCGGACAGACTGACGCCTCTGAAACCGGGAGCCAGAGTCAATCTTTCGCTCCTTCATCACGGTGACGGACACTGACATGTTGTTATTTCCTCTCCAGTTTTTGGGAAACATACAGACAGGCTTTGCCCTGTCGAAGGAAATTTCGCTGACAGTCATTATTCTCTTAGCGATATTTTGCTTAACCCAAGAAGTTAGAGTCAGTTATTAATGGGAATATCATAGTTTATTTGTCAAGTAAGACTTTAAGATGTGTAGGATATCTTAAAATAAAATGGTTTTGCTATATTTACATATAATACAAATATTTATTTTAAGTATTTTTCATAAGATGTCAGTTTAACTTAGGCATTTTAAGAATGATGTTTGCCATTTGACCTATTTGACCCAAATCAGTCTTTTTATGAAATAACAGATAAGACTTACTTAATATGACTTCATGTTAAGACTATGAAACACATTCCTCTGAGAATTGTCTCATTCATGGGTTCAAGGCAGTCAGACTGCAGGGAAAATACCAGATGACCTATTTCCTTTTCTCTGTGATTTTGTGTGTATGGGGGCGCACGTGCGTGCGCGCATGTGTGTGTGTGTGTGTGTTTTGCACGTGTGAACCTGTTCATGTGGCGGTCCAAGATTGATGGTGAGAGTCACCTTTGACGGTTTTCTTTACTTTTCAGCAAGGCAGGATCTCTCAGTCAAACCCAGACCTCAGCCATATGGTTAGTCTCACTAGGGAGCTTGCTGCTCTGGGGATTCTCTGTGTGTCTTCTGAAGCAGGAATCACAGACAGACCATCATGCCCACCTGGCATTTGTGGGGTAAACTTTAACCCCTGAGCAATCTTCTAAATACCTTCATTCATTCATTCATTCTCTCTCTCTCTCTCTCTCTCTCTCTCTCTCTCTCTCTCTCCTGTTCTTTGAGACTTGTTTTCATGGAGCCTGGGTTCATCTCGAACTTGCTATGCAGTTGAGAATGACCTTGTAATCCTCATCTTACTGTTTCCGCCTCCCAAGTGCTGGGATTGCAGACATCAAACCATCATAAACGTCCTTCTAAAACTGTCCTCGGATGCTATGTTTTCCTGCTGCACAGTTACTGACAGGACGTTTTTGTCCAGTGCATTACAAGAAGAGAGCTTAGAGCCAGAGTACATTATAGGGTTAACACCAATATTTTCCTTTCCACAATTAACTGGGCTTCATAGGCAATAGTGTGGAGTATAATTTGTGGGTCGCCCTGTCACTCATCCTAATGTGAAAAATACCAGGCTAACCTTTATAGCTCTTACTCTGCACAACTCTACATCATAAAGACTATGAATAGAAATCAGGAAGAGAGAAGGTAAGATATGAATTTGGAACTGGAATAATGCATTGGCACACGCAGGTGCTGATGTGTGCTTGCTGCTTTGAGCACCTTGGGGCATCAGCTTTCCTTGGTTCAAGACGATAGCTCTTCACGGTTTTGATAATAATGATGTTTAATAACTTCAAAAGCCTGTTTATCCTGAATGCTTCATGGCAGCGACTGTTATCACTCACCAAGGGAGACTGTCAAGCAAACACACACTTTATCATTTATAAAACATAAACAAAATATTTTAGTGGCTTTTTAATTCTTGTTCACCAGCTGTTGTTGGATTCAAGGAGAGAAAGAGAAAAAAATCTATTTAATTTGTGCTTATTTCTGCGTTCCTCAGTATGAACGGGATACAGAGAAAAAAAACAGCACAGAAACACACCATTTCCAAGCCCATCATGGTGGTGTATTCCTGTAATCGCAGCACTTGTGAGACAGAGGCAGGAGGATCAGGAGTTCAAGGCCAGCTTCACTGTATCTTGGGTTTGAGGCCAACCTATGGCACATGAGACCCTGAGTCATCACCACCACCACTAACCCACAAGAAGAAAGAAACTATAAAGGCAAGCTCATGATTTCTGAGAACAGTTTTGTCACAGGTGTGCGTGAGTTCAAAACCAGCAGGACACAGGATCATATCGATTGCATGGAATCAGAGATGATTCTTGCTTGTCAAAAACCATTTAATTTCCATGCAAAATTATGTCAAAATAATTGAGTCTGCACTAGATAGGTAGAGATTATAAATAAAATTAGAATACCACAGAGAAAGCCATGCCAAAAAATCCATTGGTTATTGATTAGTTACTCAATGAATTAGTACAAAGTCATTTCCAGCATCCAGACAGTCTATAATTTGGGTGTGACTCTTGTTTATTCCCCAGTTGTGGAGAAAACAGTGCAAATACAATCAAATACTATGATTGTAGTCTAAGGAATTTTGATGTTCTGGAAAAGGCCAGAGGACAGCTGCACCTCACAGGTTCCAGACATAGGACTACATACTGGCGGTAACCCGCCACCACGCCCACCCTTTCCCACAAACCCATCAAGCAGCTCTGATCCTCCCCTGCTGCCCAGTCAGTCGCCCAACCAGGGACTAGTGCCCTCAGCCCCTTGACTCAACATGTCACAGAAAAATCACGAGGAAGGTGTTTGATCACAGAGGTATGATATTAGGCGATCTTTAAAGTCCCCAAAGGTTCTTCTATTCATAACCAGATTTGAGCTAATTGTGACACAGACATGCTTGTATTTTATGCTTAAATTGGACTGGATTTGGAGAAACCCCAAGAAGTGCCAGATTCCTTAGGAAGGAAAATTGTACCAACATTATTGGGACGGTTGGAGCTAAGTCTTCCTTGCTCAGCCTTGTGAACTGCCCTTTGACCTAGAACCTGGAAAAAGGATAAAGACTGTAATAGACTAATTAGTAGAAAACGATTCATTATTCCTTCTAGTCTGCTTGTTGAAACTCCAATGCAAGGAGGTGCAGCTTTGCTTCTGATCTCAGGCTATCAACACGATAATTAGAAATCGTGTCAGGTGATGCCAAATGAAAGTAAGATTTCCTTTTTGATGAGAGGCACTGATGTAGATTTAATATTTTAATGAGTAGACTTTCATACTTAGCTTTAATATAGTAATGACAGTGGCAGAAGAAAAGTGTAGAGGTAGATAAATATTTTTTTTATTATTGGTTTTTGTTGGGAAATATCCCAGAGATGTGTATTTGCTAAATCTTTTAATTTGGGAATTAAAATTCTCAGGAAAAAAGTAAAAGGCTTTAAAGAGGGCAAAGAACTGTAGCCTCTTTGCACCGAGACCTTGCTGTTGTGTGGGGTCTCTTGGGGAAGTTATCTGGTTCCTTATGGGCTTGTATATTTTGCTGGTTTTCAGCTATGGTGCAATCCCACAATTTACAGAAAACTGGTTGTTGATGGAGGTGGGTCATCTTTCGATCTGTTGTTTCATTGGTTAAGTAATAAAGAAAACTGCTTGGCCCTAATAGGACAGAAAATTAGGTAGGTGGA
>NW_004949097.1:15225430-15231901 GCF_000317375.1 Microtus ochrogaster | reverse complement strand
AAAAAAAAAAGAATACAGTTTCCGTGAAATTATTTCGGGGCATAAGCTAAGCTAGCCATGTGGGCGGCCGGGGTGCCGGGAACGCAGCACCGCCGCTCATGTTTCAACAGGTTGTTGTAGATGCACTTCTCAACCACAAAGGTACAGATGAATTTTGTCCAAAAGAGATGTGAAGAGTTCCTTCTGTTCTTACATTTGCATTACAGAGATTTGTGTCCTTCATTTTACCATTCACAATTTTACGTGAAGGTGTCTGTGTTCAGATTTTCGCTTGAATAATTTGTTGGCTGGGGAAATTGGATTGAGTCTCATCAATTACCCTTAGACTATTTTGAACTGGGAATATAACTCAATGGTAATGTACTTACGTAGCATAAATATGGCCCTAGGTCTGATTTTCAGTATTGTAGTGTGTGTGTGTGTGTGTGTGTGTGTGTGTGTGTGAGAGAGAGAGAGAGAGAGAGAGAGAGAGAGAGAGAGAGAGAGCTAGCTAGCATGTGTAAATAATCTGTTGACTGTGGTTGAAGAGCTGGGTCTAGTGTCTAAGCATGAAGACGTTTGCTGCTGTGGACACCATGTTAGAACACCATTGTTAAAATTCTCTTGTTGACTCATAGGGAAGTCAGCTGTTCAATGAACCATTCATCCCTTCCTTCGGCAGTTGGCTAGTATCTTAACATTTTCCATCTAAGTCTCAAAAAAGGCAGTGTTAGTTGGATGTGGTGGCGCACACTCATTATCCCAGCACTTGCAAGGCTGTTGCAGGAGGATTGCCCTAAGTTCAGGTCATCTTAGGCTACAGTGTGAGCTCTAAGTCATCTGGTGCCACAGAGTGAGACTTTGTCTCAAAAAAAAAATCCAAGAGCAAGCAAACAAATAAAACACACAGTGTTCCCGAGTGTATAGACTAAAGGGATTATTATGTAAGAACTGTGAATGTAACCCCACTGAGCCCGTAATGGGGTGGGGGAGGCTAGTGAAAAACCATCTTTCTAATGTCCCCAAATGATCTCCCCCGACTCAATAGTTCTGGAACATTCATGCTTCATTGGCCAGATCCTCTAGGCAACAGACTCCTGGTGGAATTGGCTTCATACATGTTATTTTAATGTCTACCAGAAAGTCATTTTAACAGTTCATAAAATAAATTGACTTTTCAACATGTAAGCATATTTTAGAAGTCAAATCAGCATGGAGAGTATGTGAACACAGAGAACGGAGGAAGAATTCTCCTTCTACGCAGAGTGGAGCAGACTAGGGGCTTCAGGTTCCCCTACCTTCCTCTTTTTCATAGTCTCATGGGTGCATCCTTTCAACAACCCATCCACGATAGAAGGATGTATGGATTATAAAACACTTCATAAATATTAGGGATTAATCTTAGACATTTCCTATTTGAAAAATTCCTTTACATGCTTGTCACTTGTTTGATTTTCTATTGCTGTAATAAACACCATGACCAAAAGCAACTTGGGAGAAAAAAATGGGTTCATTTGGCTTACAACCGATCATGAAGGGAAGTCAGGGCATGAACTCAAAGCAGGAACCCAAAGGCAGGAGCTGAAGCAGGAACCATGGAGGATTGCCACCTCCTGGCTTGCTCTCCAAGGCTTGACCAGCTACCGTTTTTATCCTGTCTATGCCCACAGTCCATTCTGAGGGAGGCAGTTCTTTAACTGTGTGTGTCTAGGTTTGTGCCAGGTTAACAAAATTAACCAGTATAGCGATCCTCTCCCATTTATAAAAAAGCTCGACTTTCTTCAGTGGGTGTCTGTGTAGGTTTTAGGTAAAAGCTAGGAAAATTTTACCTGGCTTCCAGGAAATAGGGGGTTGGGTTTTCGGTTAACCGTGGTAGCTACTGTAGTTCAAATTCCCAAAATTCTTTCCCTCCCTGGTTTAACCTGTGTTGGCCTCTATAAAAGCATCAGTTTCCCAATGTCTATGACAATAATGACAACGCAGGCATGATCTATACTCCCTCACTCATCAGTATTTCTAATAAATGTATATCTTACTGAGAAGAATATTTTCACAGGGCAAGGATATCCACTCCCCATTCATAGGCCTCTTTGACTTAATCTGCTCAAATTTAAAAAGAAATCTTGTTACATTTTTGAAGCTCAGTACAGTGATGCACCTGTATCCTGGCATTTGAGAGATAGAAGCCAGAGGATCAGAAATTTAAGCCAGCCTTGGTTACATAGTGAATTTGAGGCCAGCCTGGGCTACATGAGACACTGCCTCAAGATGCAAACAAATCCTTCTGCCTTCTAAGGATAGCATTTCTGTAGTAAAGTTTGATTTCTCTCATCTGGTAGCTTTTGATTCTGATCACACATGTTCTACAATAACTAAAACATTCTCAGAAATGTCTGAAAGTCTGATTTTATTAATGATAATTATAATTTAAAAACTTTTTTTTTCTGAGAGAAAACAAAATGTAAAATTCCTTAAGTGTCTGGACGATCAACTGAAAACTCAGCAGTGTGATTGCGTCCTTCAAAGTCAAATCAGGTTGCCCTTTAAAAAATATTTCATTTTGTGCACATGCCTGCCAAGGCCAGAAGGGGGTATCAGATCCTCTGGATCAGAAGTCACCACAGGAATGCTGGGAATCAGAGGGAGGTCCTTCCTCAGCAAGAGCAGCAAGCACAGCTGAGCCGCCTCTCCAGCCCCCAAGCTACCCTTTAAAAACACTGTATTAAGCAATCTGTTACATAGTTTAAGTAATCCATTTAAAACAGAAACCAGTGCTGAGTCATGATTATAGTAGCTGGTGGGAATTCTCCAAGCAGGCATGAAATTCCTGTTTCTGGTATTTTCTGTCTGTGCTCAATGCCTTACAGGAATATTCTATATATAGGCACATCATTACAGAATTAGAAGAAAGTTTACATTTATGGGCAAGAAAGCAGAAAAAGTGGCTCCAACAACCGGAAAGACCAAATTTAATATAGTTTCTCTAGGTTTTTGTTTTTAATGTTTCCCTCCTGCGTTCTTTGATGAAATCTAAAGTGTTTGGTCACTTTTCAAACAGCTACTTAAGCCCCCACTGCTCTGGGACAATGGTCTTTTATCCTGCCACTTGTATTATTTTTAATAAGATGCTGATTGGCCAGTAGCCAGGAAGGAAGTATAGGCAGGGTGACGGCAACCAGGCAGGAAGTAGAGGCTGGGCAATGAGAATTATGGGAAGAGGAAAGTTTCAGTCTGCAGTCGTGACCCAGACAAAGAGGAAGCAAGATGTGACTGCCTCGCCAAAAAAGGTACCAAGCCACGTGGCTATAAGAGTTAATAAGAAGCCTGAGCTAATAGGCCAATCAGTTTATAGTTAATGTAGACTTCTGTGTGTTTCTTTGGGACTTAACAACTGTGGGCAGGACAGAAACCATAGTCAACGGCCCACCCTGGTCCCCCATAGGTTCACATGCACGAGGGGGACAGAGGTCAATGTTGAGTACCTCCTCCCGCTGAGTTTCTGAGGCAGGGTCTCTCACTGAACCTGGAGCTCTCTGATTTGGCAAGGCCAAGTATCCAGCAAGCTCCCAGGAATCCATTTATCATTGCCTCTGGGTTGACAGACACATCCACCCACATCCAGCTTCTTACGTGGATGCTCAGGTCTGAACTCAGATCTCCATGTTTGAACAGTGAACATTTTATCCACGGAGCATTCTTCACAGCCCTGAACAGGTTTTTGTTCTGTTTGTTTTTCAAGGCAAGGTTTCTCTATGTAGCCTTGGCAGTTCTGGAACTCACTCTGTAGACCCGGCTGGCCTCCAAATCACTGAGATCCGCCTGCTTCTGCCCACCCCCCACCAGTGCTGGGATTAAAGGTGTGCACCACAACCGCCAGACTAACAGTTTATTTTTTAACTTTTGATTTTAGAATTATCATGGACATTCTATAGCTGCTGTGTAAAACACCTGAAGTAATCTAGAAGAAGCTATTCTCTCTGCTTTGTAATGGGAAATCTCATTCAGAAAAACAACAGGCTGTTATTTGCTAAGTATCTGTAAAAAAATACTCAACATATCTGAACTTAAAAGGAGCCAGTCTGGCTAAGACTGTAGAATATTCTCTCTCTCTCTCTCTCTCTCTCTCTCTCTCTCTCTCTCTCTCTCTGTCTCTCTGTCTCTCTGTCTCTCTCTCTAGCTAGGTTGTCAGTATTGTCTTCTGGACACACATACAATTCAGACATTTGGTGGGAATTAGTGGGCAAGTAAAAAGACTGATTTGTTTGTGTGCTTATTGTTTTGCGGCACTGGAGATCAAACTCAGGGATTTGTGTTTGCTAGGCGAGCATGCTACCATAGATAGAGAGGGAATATGTCAGTCTGCCGCTGCACCAGACTGTAGTCCTCCTGTTTTTGCAGACTTAGAGTCCACAGAGAAAACAGCTCATCAGAAAAGCCTCATTTGATCCTTCCAGTACTATGTCTTGATCCCCCTTGGAGCTCATGAATGCATATATGCACACACACACATGATTTCTAGAAAGTTTCATCACAATGGCGTTCTTGTCACTTTTGGCTGGAGCAGGACTGAACAGGAAGGCTACCACATCCAGGCATGAGGACTGGTATTTGCTGGGACCCTGTCATCAGCATCCCCACTGTGCTGAGTGGCCCTAGTCTTGCAAGGGTTTCCACCCTGTGAAAGCTGGTGGGTAAGTTGACAAGACTGGGCTGCAAAAACATGAGGTACCAGAAACAATAAAAGAGATAAAATAGCAAATTTTCAAGACATTTATCTGCAGAAGAGCCAGGAACATAATAAAAGCCCATTCTGTTTATCCTTCCCTGAGCCTCTCTTCTCTCAGTGTTGGGTGGGAGTGGCGCTGTATCCAGTCAGATTAATTAAGGGTTACAGGAAATGTAATCCCAGCAGTGGCTGGGCGACAAGAATCCAGGGACATCAGACAAGGGACACTGCTTCTAGCAGGAGTGAACCAGGTGAACCTTCACCTTGGTGAGTCCCTGAGACTGGCCCAGATCAGACACAGCCCAGCACTAGGCAGCACTGCTCTCAGGGAGTTGCTCCTGAAATGGGGTCCTTCTACATCACAAAGCAGGAAGGGAGTGTGTCCTAGACCCAAGGTCCTCTCAGGGCCTGAGGGAAAGAGGCCTGGATTTAGAGGATGTGGAGACTTCCGGTATTGTCTTGGCTTCCCAAGTTGGTGTGGAGTGGCTATCAGTGAGCTGAAAAGCTCATCTTCTCCAGAGAGTGCTGGACACCGTCTCACTTACCACGCGTGGATTGTCACTTGTGCCCACCCTTGCCATTTCTTCTTGACTGTCTTGAATCTTGTAACAGTCCACTCCTTGGTTCATCCGTCATTTTCAACTCTCCGTATCACCACACCCTTGTGCTCTCTGGTATCTGGAGGCAACAACAAAGTCACGTATTTTGTGTTTTACTTTAAGGAACAGAGTAGATCTCACATTCATCCTTTGAAGTGTTTCAAAACCGCAAGCCCTAAACTTGGGTAAAGATTCATGGCCACCTGGCTGAAGACTTAGTGAGAACCGTCTCTATGGGCATGGGGGCGTCGTGATAACTAAGACTTTCCAATGTCTTACCCAGGGGACAGTTAGTTCATTCTCCCAGAGGGGATAGAGGAGACCCCTTGCTTTGGGCAAGGTTAGAGCATTTTCCCCACCTGAAGCACATAGGTGAAGAGGGAGTGCATCCAGTTTACCCGTTCCCCTCAATCCCAGTGTTGGCTGGTGGAGACTTCTCTATTCTAATCACAGGAGGTATGGGTTCACAGAGGTTCTCTGGATATCTGGGGCATGGAACCCACAGCGCTGTAGCCGTGAACAGGACCCATGGCCATGCTAGCCAATACAGTCCCAGAAGCAGTGCTTACCTTGAGTAGCTGGGCTGCAAATAGCCATGACATCTGTCATTGAGGTGGGACAGGAACTTGAGAATGAGGTCATCTTCTAGGTGGTCATGATAGACTCAAGTCAAGAGCCCCTCTGTCAGCTCTTTTGGATTGAATAAGTCTTTCAAGCTTCTTGTAAATGAAGATATCAACCATCTTCCCATGTATATCGATTTGACTTGATGGAAATAGTAAGAATTGCAAGGTGTCTCCCTCCCTCCCTCCCTCCCTCCCTCCCTTGCTCCCTCCCTTTCTCCCTCCCTCCTTTCTTTGTCTTTCTTTCTTTCTTTCTCTCTTTCTTTCTCCCTTCCTTCCTTCCTTCCTTCCTTCCTTCCTTCCTTTCTTTTTTTATTTTCTTTCTTTCTGAGACAGGGTTTCTCTGTGTAGTCCTGACTGTCCTGAAACTAGCTCAGTCGACTAGGCTCACCTTGAACTCACAGAGATTTGCCTACCTCTGCCTTCTGCCTCTTGAATGCTGGGATTAAAGGTGTGTGCCACCACCACCAGGCAATTCCTGCTTACTTCTGTTGAGGACTGAGTTTATGCATATTAATAGGAGCCACTGACTTTTTTTTTTTTT
>NW_004949097.1:15218331-15225330 GCF_000317375.1 Microtus ochrogaster | reverse complement strand
AGAGATCCGCCTGCCTCTGCCTCCCGAGTGCTGGGATTAAAGGCGTGCACCACCACCGCCCGGCTTGACTTTTTTTTTAAAATTTTTACAGCTTCCTTACTCTTTAGCTAAAGTGAGTGTTAGTAACAAGTAAGCAGCCAGTCGCTGAAGACACTCATGGGAGCAGCCATTAATCAGGACGGTAATGGAACAGATCAGCATAGGGTTATGCAGGAGTACGTGTCCAAGTGTACATTTTATTCAGACTTACTAGGCTTTGCCTGTTGATCAATGAAAGTGACACACACAGCAAACAACCCCGATCACAGTCTACTTCCTAAAAATGCTGGAAAGAAAGTAGTTGGAGCATGTTGGTTGGTTCCAACGTCACCACGGTAAGCCTGGAAACAGGTGGGGGTTAGAGATTAAGACACAATTCCCAGGCCTATCCAGGAATAAATACGCAAACTTCAGCCCCAGGCTTGGACTTCACACCCTGTCCTTGGCCTCGGTACTGCCCCTAAGCATCACAGTGATAAGCACTACCGACTTCTAGGGTAGAGCATCCATAGGAAGCCATTGGACCCATCTTCCCCAGCCAGAAATGCAATGTCTGGGCTGGTCACCAGGCAAGGTTAACTGATAGCAGGATGCTGCTCAGGAACCATGCGAGCATCTGCTGAACATCCTGGTGCTTTTCCAGAGAGAACCCCTCTGATCACAGGGATGCAGCTTCTGCCTCTTTCAGCCACTGGATGGTCTCTGCATGCATTGGTGGTTTCTGGATACACAGCTCCCATGAAATGAGTTTCACATGGTGACTTTTGGCTTGATTAGATGAGTGAACATTTCCCTAAGCTGCACCTTGGTCTAATAACACCTTCTTGCAGCCAACCCATCATCCCCTTTGGCTTCTGAATTTCACTAATGAGCTAGTCCTTTTCTGCTTGGCAGGAGGTTTAATCCTCAGCCTCCTTCCTTGGCCAGCTCCCAGACTGTCTTATGAATATTAGCAGGTTACTGGGTGACTAAGAGTTTCATATAAATGGCTCACATTTAGCGCTGGAAAATCTGAAAGTTTCATGGTGAGAACTGAGAACCCTTTGCTGTGCTCTGTTGGCTTCCCTCACCCTCAAGATAAATATAGCACTAATTCTGTTGACTTAAGTGAAATACTCTATCAGGCGAGGCTTTTGTCTTCTTTGTAGTTTAAAATTGCTAGGTTTGCACAGCATCCCAACTTTAGGAACTGCTGGCTGTTGTATCTCCACAATCCAAGTTCTTTGATGCAACTATGAAACATTCTTTTTACTGTCTTTGAAAATTCCCTTTTCAAAACAACAGGAATAATGAAAACTGAATGCAAAATTACATCTGTGATATCATTTTGCCACGCAAAAATATGAACTTGGACACTAACTGAAAGAAAAACAAAAACCCGACTTATTGAAAAATAACTTTGTTAAAGTATTCTCAATTTAGATTAATTTCCTCTGATACCATAAAACATTTATGCAGTTTACTTATAAATTGTGGATATGGTCTTCTAAAATTATGAAACACAGAGAGAACTCTGAGTATCTGGGTTGTCTAATGTGTCCCTGGGGTAGGCTTTCCTTCTACATGCTAAGTGCTGTGACTTTACCCAAGCAAATTACTAATCTTTTTCAAGTAACAGACTCTCCAGACTCCTGCAGAGGCAGCCAGAGCTGAGGGTCATGGAGTTGTGCTCAATCAGGGGTCAGTGAGCCCGTCCAGAGCTCTGATCATCTCATTACATGTGTAATGAGTCTTTCTCTGTTTCATCAGCTAGGTCCCAAATGATGACACAGAGAATTATTATTATTTATATGAAAGCTTGGTCTTTGCTTAGGTTTTGTTTGTTTGTTTTTAAAGTTAGGTTTCTCTACAGCTCTGGAGTCTGTCCTGGAACTCATTCTGTAGACCAGGCTGGCCTCGATCGAACTCACAGAGATCCACCTGTCTCTGCCTCCTGAGTGCTGGGATTAGAGGTATGCGCCACTACCACCCAGCTCACTTAGGCTTGTTTTTAATTAGCTCTTATAACTTAAATTAACTCATTTATATTAATCTACATTCTGCCATGTGATATTACCTCTCTTCCATCTTGCACCTCCTGCTTCCTCCCTGTGTTTGACTGATGACTCTGCCCTTCTTTTTCCCAGAGTCCTCTCTGTCCCTAGAAGTCCTGCCTAGCCTCTTCCTGCCTATCTATTGGCCATTCAGCTCTTTATTAAACCAACTAGAAGGTACCTTGGCAAAGACGCACATTCCATGTGCAGTGTTCCTCAGGGAGGACTCCAAGCAGCACAGGAGGTGGTGATGTGGCTGTTGGATGGTATATCACATTTTAGCATGGAATAAGACATTGTACTATAGTGTGCCCTTGTGTAGCGTGGGATGGTACTGCCCATAGCCATACAGTCCAGAGTAGCATAAGGGAGTTTTATGTCCAGGACAGAATGGTGAGAGCTGCAAGGTGTCTGTGGAGTGGGACAGTTAGGATGTGGAATCACTGAGTGTTGTTTCAGATCCTCGTCCCGCCCATTCTGTGTGCACGACTCTGAGAGTCAGCCCCATCATGGGAAACATGAGCACTCAAAGTCTGTAGCACGAGTTGATGGTTCAGCGGAGAGGATCACACATGCGTGAGAACTAGGAGTAAGATATAACCGTCACACCACTCCCCACACCACTCTCTTCATGTATGTCACTGACAGCAGGTGAACCCGAAAGTCCTCGCTTTAATCAAGGTGCGCCACGGCAAGCATCCAGTGAGCATTGCTGGCTGAGATTCGGGAGCAATTGATTTCTGTCTCTTATAATAGTCAATCTTCACTGTCAACTTGGTTATATATATAAATCACTAGGGAAAGCCATGTCTGGATATGCCTGTGAGCATATTTCTGGTGTTTCCAGAAATATTTAATTGAAATGAGGTCCCATCCCAAATATGGGCCACATCATGCCCTGGCCTGGAGCCCTGGACTGAAGAAATAAAAAAGGAGAAAGAGAATTAATCACTAACATTCATCTCTCAGCTTCTTTACAGCAAGTGCAGCAAGGCCAGCTGCCTCATGCTCCTACTGCCAAACCTTCTCCGCCACGATGGACTGTGTCCCCTAAAACCGTGAGCCAAGTTTCCTTAAATTTCTTCTTGTCAGATATTCGGTCACGGTAATAAAGCAAGAGAGCAATATACCTTTTAAGGCTAGAATTTACGTGAAGTTCTAATCAGATGCTTGGTCAATGAGGCTGGATACCCTAGTCTGGGACTAAATAGGATCTACTAGGAAATGCCTAGTCCCGGTCTGGTACTAAGGACCTAGAAGATCCACAGCCTAGCTCCCATGAAAACTAGACTACGTCTGCTGTCTCACTAGAAGCATTGGCAGCTTTAGCCATCTCAGAGGCTTTTTCCTCCTAGCTAGAGCAAGCTACCTTAGCTGCAGCTTGAGGTGTGCTGTTAACCACTGATCAGCTTTCTTGAGCTAAAAAGTTAAATGAAAATTGAAAAAAAAGAACAAGAAAGTGAATTTCAAACAGCATTTGCATCTATAAGCTATCAGATGTGTGTTCTACCACACTGAAACGTTTGTACCTCTTTGGTTTGAGGACTGAGACTTCTCCAATGTCTGAGTTGTTGTGTTCTATGTGTCACTGCCAACCCCACCGTGGGGAAGAAAAGGAGAGACAGACAGTGCACCACACCCAAGTGTCATGGTTTTGATTTGAAATGTCCCCGAGGGGCGCATGTCAAGGGCTTGGCTCAGCTGTGAGCGGATGGGCTTTAAGGAAATGACGGGGTCATGAGGGCTTTGATTTATCAACCCATGAATTTATTGAGGAATTTGTAATCTGATGGCACTTTTGGTAGACAGCAGAAAAGTGTATCTTTTCTTTGTTTCCTCCTCTCTCTGTCTCTGTTTCCTGGTTGCCAGGAGTAGAACAACTCCTCTTTATCATGGATTCTCTCCCATGTTCTGCCTTGTCTCACATCCATAGCAATAGAAACAGCTGACTGTGGACTGAAACCTCAGGAACCTGAGCCAAAGCAAACCTTTGTTGTAAGGAGAGACTGCTTGTTCATCCTGGCTGCCCAGAACCGAAATAATCACACAGAAACTATATTATTTAAACCACTGCTTGGCCCATTAGCTCTAGCTTCCTATTGCCTAACTCTTATGTATTAATTTAAACCATTTCTATTAATCTGTGTATTGTCACGTGGCTGTGGCTTACTAGCTAAAGATTCTGGCGTCTGTCTCTGGCGGGGCTCCATGGCTTTTCTCTGCCTCTGCCTCCGTTCTCCCAGCATTCAGTTTAGTTTTCCCCACCTACCTAAGTTCTGCCCTATCAACAGGCCTAGGCAGTTTTCTTTATTAATTCACCAATTATATTCACAGCATACAGAGGGGAATCCCACATCAAACCTTTTCTGTTTTAAGATGCTTTACTCTGGCATTTTGTCACAGTGATGAAAGCCGGCTAACAGATCAAGAGATAAATGTCTCTGTGTGTTTGGAATCCAGAGTAGGCAGAAGAGAGGGGCTACTCAGCCAATTTAAGTCTGAGCTAGGCTCAGAACCGCTGCGGAGGACTGTGGTTTTTGGACAGTAAGGTGGGTTTTTAATACTGTTCACTCAGGAAAGTCAGTGATCTTTGTTGACTCAGAGAACAATGATCCAATGGCTCGCCAAGAGAATTCTGAGGGAAGAAGTCTAGTGTTTTATTAGGTCTGTCATCTAGATGATCAACTCAGGTCAAACATGAGGTCAATTTATTTGTGAGAGTCATTTTATAAATCCATTTATTATTGGAATTCTAGTTAACATTATCCCCTAGGGGAAACTAGTTGTCAGTCAAGCACATGGACCTTATTAGGCACAATTCCAAGGTGTACACAGTGAGAGGATTGTTCTTCTGTGATGCTGTCTTCAGCTAGAAGGAGTCCAATTTGCAATGTTATGAGTTGGGTAATTATCAGAGACAATATTTTATTTTTAAAAGTTAATAGTTACCATACTGTGAAAATCCAAGAAGTTGATTACAAAAGCAGTTGGTAATAAATATCTGTGTGTTTTAAGGGCAACATTTGCATTGAGAATCACATCTCTGTTTTGCATTTATAGTAAGTGAATAAATCTGCTGTTGCAAATTTCTAAGACAATCACAGGGAGACCAAGACGAGTTCAGTCATTAATCACATCGTGAAACTAGACACAGCCAAAATAGAATGAAAATGAAACTCAGTAAACCAAAATATCACATACTGGAAAACACGAAACCTGTCCAGTCAATTATTAGATCCTAGCAGTGTTTGTCTTTCAGGTCAGAAGGACAGATGGGAAACAGCAGTAACGGAAACAATTCTATTAGAATTAGTGGATTAAGAATGGAGAAAATAGATTTTATGTGTTGGAACTGTTTTGAAAATTAAGACAAAATTATCATTCACTTGGTGTGGGCACAGTGTTCTGTTATTTTTTTAAAGACTAAGAGTTGGGCCTTTGACTTAATGAAAGCAAAATTTTTACCCCTAAGAATATATGAAATATAACAATAAAATGCTAGGGGTGGCACGACTTATCATAGCAACACTGAGTAATTGGCTTGTTTTCAAAGAATGCCTGTCACCAGAGAGCTCCAGCCTGATAGACACATATTCTTTCTGTTGCTGGGAAGAATCTGCGGTACCACATTTGGGACTTAGAAACGCGCAGATGCAGAGGAGATCAGCGACATTAGAGTTGGGTTGCTGCACCTCTAATTCCTTCGAAATCCCAGACATTTGGGACTCTAGAGGAGTAATCCCAGAAGACCTTTCTGCTTTCATTCCTGCTCATAGGAGCCTGAGGCTCCCTCTGCTGTTCACAGCCTTCCGTGCTGGTAAGCATTTTGGCTCAGTGACTGGTACACGGTAAGGACGCAGCACAAGCTGTGTGTTACTATTGCATTTTTCTTGGTCACCCTTGGAATCATCCACCTGGGTGTGGTGGTGCAGTCCTATAATCCCCGCACCAGGGAGACTGGGCTGAAAGCATCACAAGCTGGAGTCCAGTTTGGGTTGCATACCAAGACCTTGTTTAATAAGAAGAGAACAGAGTAATTTTAATTCTCAGAGGAGGCAGAGTTCTGCACACCTCCCCTGCCAGCCTGTCATTTACAGATAAAGAAATGTTGGCGTACGTGTGGGGCAGGTAGGACCAGAACGAGGTCTGCAGTGTCTCTTTGTTCTAGGCCACAGACCTTTCCCCTCTATGTTTCAACTCGAGGATGTAGGAGTCCTCTGTGGAGAGTTTCAGTGTTCAGCAGCAAGCCTCACTCCACGCACCTGCCACCACTGAGGTCACATGCAAGCCTCACGTTACAGATCAGAGAATTTATGTGCTAACGTCCCCTCAGTTATTACCCACTATCTAATGGGAGAGATTAAAGCAACCTAAATGAGCTATATTCCATTTAATACCCATCTTACCAGGCACATTTTCTAACCATGATTTATTAGCTCTCAGGCCTGGCCTACTCTGTGGAGGCAGTGAGATCTCTGGAGCAGGAGTAAGATGGATAGCATGCTTATAAGTGGACTCGGGGGTATATCTGGATGTTTCCTGTTCCCATTTACTGAGCCCTGAAAGAGAATCCATGAATTGTCTACTCAATAATCACAGTCCTCATTAGAAACACCTTCCCATTTCCAGGGAGACGCCCATCTCTTTCCTCCCCCCCCCCTTTTTTTTTGAGGAAGTGCCTCACGCTGTAGAACTCACGATGTAACCTAAGATAGTCTTGATCTTGTGGCAGTCTTCCAACTTCAGCTTCCAGAGTGCTAAGATTGTAAGTGTGAGAGCTTGTGGCAGGGGAGGAACCATCTTAAGCATCGGATTCTTTCAGTGATGTGATCTTGATGAGAAGATGAGGAAGAGAGAGGAGGAAGGAAGGGCAGGGGAAGAGGAAGAGAGGAGGAAGGGCAGGGGAAGAGGAAGAGAGAGGAGGAAG